>NW_026726923.1:0-37438 GCF_029784015.1 Lycium ferocissimum
TCCATTAAAAGCGAACCTCAACCCAACAATGAATAAATACATAAAAGAATGAAATTAAGCAACGGAAGAGAGTAAATACGCAAGTAGTAGAATAGTGCGGAGTGATAATAACACCTCCAGGGTCTAGTCTAAATAACACAAGAGCATATAAAAGGGAACTAATATAATTCTGAAATACTAATACATAAAGTATCTATATCTCTGAATAGAATAGGACATAAAGATAGAAAGTCTTCAAAGCAGCGGATGGCCATGCTCACCCTGGAAACTCGGTAAGTTCGGAAGCGACTATCACCGTGCGTTATGTAAGTGGATCCGGCTTTGATACTACTCGCATTCATAAAGATCAGCAAGTGCGAATCGGTACAATCAAAACTGTGCACTATTAGGCATCATCGGCCGACTAAGCATAGCTAGCACGACTCGTATAATAAAGCGTATAAATCAACAAGTATAAGTCGAATAACCAAATCCAAGTATCCGTCATCGCCTATATAAAAGCATCTCAATCCCAACGTGCGAAGTCCGAATATATCAATCCAATCCAACATCACAATACAACACCAAACGTCTCAAATCAAGTCATAATGCGATGCGATGCGATGAGGTCTGTAACGCAATGCAACGCAACGCATAGTGAAAGGTACGAATGCAATGCAACGCCATGCAAATCTTTTTGTGCACACACGTGTGTATCTCGAACTAAAATATCGACGTCTCGTGCTTAGCACAACCCGCCGACTCACGAAATTACAAAGTGCCACCCATCCGCATCTTGCCCAATCGGACGAGATGGGACCGGATCTTTGCCCGCGGGGATTCTCGCACCCACCGCCTGAGGGGAACGGCGGAGTCCATGCACTATCAAAGATTCAGCAACTAACATCAGATATAGACAATGCAATCAACAATTTCGGAATGAACATCGGATATCGGCCATCTCACATCACTCAAGTAAAAGAGTTTCTTCAAGTATCCATTTCTCACAATCAACGATTCTGGGATGAATATCAGACATCGGCCATCTCATGTCACTCAAGTAAAAGGGTTACCATTATCATCGCATCTCAAATGTATCAAGGAAAATGAGACGCGCGCAACGCATGTATCAACATCGATAATCATGCTCAATATCCTGTTAAGTACCAACAATGGGCACGCAACAATATATCCAAATCACAAATACGATGAGTGGGTATGCAATGATGTATCCGAATCACAAATACCAATAAAGTGGTACGCCAACAATATATCCGAATCACAAATACCACGGTGGGTATGCCAAAGAATATCGTAATCAAGATGATAAAAAAGAATCCAATATCTATCAACATATAGAAAGCGGCATCAAGCTAGAACAACGGAAACGAACTCAATTACACAATGGATGGTGTTAGTCCCAACACACAGAGGGCCCAACCTAAGGTAATATCCAACCCAATTTCATACCCGATGTTCACTTGTCTCCGACAATATAATCTAACTATGGATTTCGCTATGTGAAGTCTCGCGAGGAGGTTAAAGCCATAACCTTTTACCATGGCGGAATCAAGAATACTACCAACTCACTCATTTGCCTCGCTTTCCACCGAACCTCCAAACCAAAGTAGTCTAAGAATAATCAAATTCTAGATTAGAAATCATGAAGAATGATACTAATATTGCTAATATTCAAATTAGGTCAATTCTAAACCTTAGAAATTGGGGGAAAACGGGCACTGAGGGTAAAACGGAAATTCGGATGCAAAATATCAAATTAAGCACTAGGTGATCATAAGCCGTTACACCTCAAAATTACACGTTAACGTACAGTGAATAGACTAACGAAGGGCATGAAGTATGCGATGTCTTGGTAAGTAAGAAATAACATTTGATGATTCTAAATAAGATTTCAAAGACATTCGAGATGGAGACGGGAGTTGTTAAGGAAAGCAAGGTAGATGTTGTGTGTCGGGCAAGATTTCAGTATCGAATTAATGAGAGCTTAATGATGTTTGGAGAAAAGCTATAACATCTATTATATTGTTAATGAGGTGTTAAACAAATGTTAAGAAGGTTCCATAAGGATTGGAGATCAAACGGCCGACGAGAATAGATTAGAAAAGTTAACATACGTATTCAACTTACATGCCGTATAAATATCTCGGTCGTATGTTTGGCCGCATGTTACGCAGGAATGGAAACTTCAGCTGGACCAAACATACGGCAGGACATACGGCTAAAGATAAAAGATACTAATCGTATGTTGGTCCGTATGTCAGAGTCGGGTCCAAATTTTTAAGTTGATATAAGGACCAACCTCATTTCATTCCATTTTTCACTCCACACCTCAAGAACACTCTAGAGAACTCTCACTCTTCATCCACAAAGAACTGAGAAATTGATGATCAATCTCATCAAACCAACAAAATCAAGTGTATGAAACACATTCAAGTTCATCCAAGCCAAGGAATTCCAAGTGGAACTAGGGTTTTGGTGCAAAGAGAAGTATTTCCACTCAAGGCTTATTCCTACACTATCTAAGGTAAGTTTTATGATCTTTTCATGTTGTTTAAGGTAATGAGAGGTTGAAAGACTTAGATTATGGAAGAGATAGAAAATGGGTCACAAAGATGAATAATGAGATTTTGAGTAGTAGTTTGGAATGAGTCATGAATATTGATATGTTGTGATTGTAAGCATGCTATAAGTGACATTTAGAATATGGGATAAGTATTATATGTGAGAAAACGCAATAATGAACTATGACCATGATTATGGAGAAATTGAAGTGAAATTGAGAAATGTAGATAATGTGGATGAATGATGATTGTTGCCTATAATATTGTGAATGTTGTTATGGATGTTTGGGAGTCGATATGTGATATGAGGAAATTTGTATAAACAAAGGAAATGCTACCTAATTTTCTCTAGCCTTAGTAAGCATGTTCTTATAATCGATTAGCTAATGTTAATACGAACTTTCTTGAAGGTAGAAATGCGAGCATCAAAGGAGAACGATCAAACGATAGAATAGCTAAACGAAAAAGAGGTATGCCAAAATTTTAGTCCTTTCCACAGGCATGACTCCTATGGCATGAATTCTCCTATATTTCCATGACTTTCCTACACATCGGAAACTATGAGTCTATGGTTATAAAGAGCTTTTCATAAGATAAAGAAAAGAGATACGATGTGAGTATGATAATGATGACTATGAGTTGAGTCTAAAAGTCTAAAGTTCATGATATGCTAATTCCATAAAGTTCTTGCTACGGATACGATATGATGTTTCACAATCTAATGACCCTAAGTATAGTTCCATTGATGCTTTTCTTTTGTGCCACTCACCTTAAAACGTTAGTCCCTCCAAGTGAGATATAACGATTATGATTACTCCAGATAACGTAGTGGGGGTTCACGACCTCGTAATGTCACCCCGACACATATGGTTACACCTGACTTTAATGTACGATTAATGATGAATGTATGATGATGTTAAGTTATGATAAGGTTATGATATGCCTATGAGATGTGTGATAATGACAAGTTTATGTGACTATATGATGATACGATTCCACCGTGCTTAGTTAGTCGGCATGTCACCGCGAAGGCGGGTCGTATGTTACACCGAGCCTAGAGGGCCGTACACACCACTAGTGGGCTGCATATTGATGGTTACCCCACGCGGGTTAACGACGATGATATATATGATATGATGATGTATACGCGCTATGATGATACATGCCCATGATTATATAATATATATGTATGAAATGTATCCACCTTAAAAGTTACGCGGAGTTATATCTTCATCTTATATATTATGATTTCTCTATTATGTTCATTTCATTCATGCCTTACATACTCGGTACAATGTTCGTCTTTTGACGTCGAGATTTTTCTTTGGACGCGTGTTCATGCCCCGTGTGCGAGGGGAGGTGATCCGGACTCGTAGAGCTACTAGCGAACTTTAGGCGCAAGATTATTCGGAGGTGCCATTGATTTATTCTTTTGTGTATATGTATGTTTTGGGCATGACGGGGTCTGTCCCGTCCATATGTCTAGTACTCTTAGTAGGCTCGTAGATACGTATGTGTGGGTAGTTTGGTCTCACGATGTCCACTATTGTATGTACATATTTTTTGATAGCAAGGGAACTTTATGTATATAAAGGTAATTATGTTTCGAAGTGAAAAATGGTTTTTCCTATGATTTGAGTATAAGATTAATGAATGAACGCTTGATGAGTATGATGGATAATGGTATGAGCGGTGCTCGGTAGTTAGCCCCGGGTACCCGTCATGGCCCCTAGTCGGATCGTGATAATAACCCAACCAATAATTGCTGATTTAACTCAAGGATTAGCCTAATTTACGATTTTCAAACAAAACTCCCAGTTTGGGTATAAACCCTAACTCTTTGATTTCGAAATTCAACACTAGAAATGAAAGATATATGATTAATAAGCTTAGATGCATCAAATTCTAACATAAACATCATCAATTTCCTCATTAATGAGCCTAAGGAAAAGTTCATCAAAACCTTCTTTCAACTTCCATCACTAAGGGATTATTAAAAGGAAAGGGGAATCCAAGATGATTATGATTAAAGGAAGAGTAAAGGAACAAGCAAGATTTACCTCCAAGAATATCTCCAAAATATCTACAAGAACTGTTCCCCCAAGCTCTAATTTCGAAATGAGAAATAATGAGGGTCTAAGGGCTTTAAACACTTCATTAATTTACAAACTACCTGTTGTTATGCCCTATTTTCAACGGATTAAAACTAGTTCACAACTTATGACTATGTTTCCTCTGGTTTTGCAAATTTTCAGAGTCGCCACCTAATTTTAGGAAATATTAGGAAACCATTTGTAAAAAAAGTAAACTCCATTTTTTAGTCTTTGAAATCTATGAGATTCTAGGTAAGGGTTTTATTTACCCCGAGGGGAAGGTGTTAAGCATCCCCCAGAGCCTATCTGAAAACAGTCTTTAAACTTAGCTTAATTGACACTAGAGGGGGATTATTTAATTATTTATTATTTATTATTACCTATTTAAAGAATTACGGAAAAGAAGCTACTCTCTCAAAACTATTTGTATAAAAAAGGGGGTTTTAAAGTAACTATAACTATGTGAGTAAATGCATATTCATAGAGGAAGTAGTTAATGCTAATGTATGTGTGAGAAAAATATGTATGACATTTATTTTATATAAGAATAGTATGTATAATATAGAATAAGAAGATATATTTTTTTATAAGAAAATAATGTATATATGTGATATGTATATCACGGGTAACTAAAAATAGTTATTGATGACGTGATAGTACTATATAGATGCATATAATGTAAAGACGACCAAGGGAATTAATGGAAATAAGTTAGTATATGAATGATACGTGTTTAAAAAAATAATAGTATATGGGTATACTCATTGTAAAGGAAAGTAATTAATACGATTTGTAAAATTATATGTACTGGGGATGTATATTGTTTACCAAAAGAGTACATGTGTATTTTTTGAAGATTTGGGTATAAATATGGTTATTGTATATAAGGACAGAATATATAATGTAGAGTATAAAAATACATATTTTTTATGAGAAAATAACATATATATGGGGTATGTTTATCATATGTAAAAATAGTATAAAGAGGTATACTTTTAGAAATAGCCATGGAAAATATAATAATATGTATAATACGTGATATATTTATATATATATATATATATATATATATATATATATATATATATATATAAGTACACACAGTGTAAAGATGATTGGATAATTTAATAATTAAAAAAATAGTATATATATGTATATAAAAAATAGAGTATGTACCTTGTAGCTCTTGCAAAATAACTTGGGCCACTATACTTGAGCCCTAATGTAAAGTTCTTAATTAAACTTAAAGAATCTGACCTGTTCCATATGTTAGCATTAAATAGAAAATAACTGCCCATGAAATATGCATCTTACCCTTTTGAAACCCCTATTTAAATCGCTCATTTTTGTTAAAAATGGATTTAAAAAAGAAACGTTAGTTTGACGAGCAATTAACTCAAAAAGGAAATATTTTTTTCCAGTTAATTTCCTTTAGTTGGAAATCATTTTTTAACCTGAAAGTGCATAAACGAGAGCTGAAAATTATTTGGCAATTATCATTCTAGCACGCCTAAGCCAAGATTAATTATCCAAGGGGAGAGGAAAAAGTAGTGACTGAATTTACCATCATCCTCAATTGGTTTATACAAACCCAAACACAAACCAAGTACTGCATATGTACAAATAGCAAGTTCACAAAATGTTAGTCGAATGATATAAACATATATAAACTGATATGAAGGTGTGAAATTTTGAAGAAAGGGAGAATGACAGAGACGTTGGACTCTTTTTGACACGAAAATAGGGGACGGCTAGACACGAGCAAATAAATCTGCTGCTGGCTGCTCCTATGACCTGGGCAGAATTAGAGTTAAGCCACAACTCCAACAAAACTCCCATGGCGTTCATGTAAAAGGAAAGGAAAGAAAAGGATTAGGTACAAATCTCGATGATTAGTAACAACAAAAACTTAACTGAACGTCATATAATCCGGAAGGAAATCACAACTACTATTGCATCATAAACCAATCATAACAGCAAGAATTATCTCTAGAGCATACATGATCAAAAATGAATACGAGACACATGTGTGAATTTTACAACTCTATTCAGACCTACTTCATTTGAATACCGGTAGTCAGTTGGGTTATTTAATTACGAGAAGTGTGCCTTAAACTAATCCTAACAGTAAGAATTCACCATACTAGATTGGTATCTCGAGCATATGTGAATCGGATAGACGAAAGGAATAAAAAAAAAAGGAAGGAACCTTTTTGGTCTTGCCATCGAGTTGAAAACAACAGTTAAAGTTTTGCAACAATTACACATATAACAACAACTCCAAAAACTTAAACCAGTCATAACAGTAACAATTCACCATCCTAAATTGGAAACATTCTTAACCAAAACAAAATAAACACATTACTTAACTAGTTTAAGTAGTTTTTAACTTAGGAGAAAACAAGAAATATAAACAGACAGCACTTTAAGTACCCCAAGTTGTCAATCAAACCAATATAGAGGTGGTATTACCTATTTGCTAACTTATCTCCTTAAGCATGAACAAAATATAGTATTAACTCAAACTCCAGGATGTATTACTGAGATTCTACACTTTCTACGTTCATGTAGATAAATGCTTGTTTAGTCATAGTAAAGAACAACACGATCTCATTCTTATCCAAGTTGTGATGCATGTGAACACAAACAACATCTAATTATGAACATAAGTATATTCGAACAGCAAGATCGAACAACTACTAGTTCCGACCGGATATTCTTCAACTATTTTAACTTCTCATTAGTCTACTGGTGACATAGTACTTCACATATGTTTATTAATGGTTATCAAGCCAGCAAACAGATCTAGATAGTCTATTATAAAAAATCAGAACAATCCCATAGTACACTCGATATAACTATATTTACACTATGAAGCTGAAAATGGGATAAGTTGAGGGGATTAAATCCATCGATATAACTATATTAGAAACATGATTTGCTTTTTACAGTAAACACTAATAAGGTTTCATTAAATCAAGTGATCAAGTATCAGGAAAATAATAGATATAAACGGAATTGAACAACTTTAAATAAGACCAATCCATCGAGTTTGTTAACACTAAGTGGCTTAATGAATTTTCACATTCAAATTCGTGACTCTATCCTTGAAGTCATTACACTCTAGTTTTAGCTAAGGTGATAAATGAATTCATATCTTAGAAACAGAACACGGCAAACACAAGAGAGATCTTTCAAGCATTTATATTAGGACACAACACGGTCTGGACTTATACATGTAAATGGTTCATATCCTGCACCTATTCCAAGCATTATCAATTGGTAATTTTACGAATTATATAACCAGGTTTTTAAGTGCAGAATCCTAGTGAAGAGAAGCAGTCAGTCAAAAAAAAAAAGGGGGGGGGGGGGGGGGGGACAAAGCAGTTGATTCAAGGAAAAGAAAAGACTTTACTTGTTTAAATTATAATTTTCCTATCAGTTAAAGAGGAAAAAAACAGGGTTCAATCCTCAAAATAGAAGTAAAACACTAATCTCAGAGCCACCCCTCCAAGTTCATACCAACTGTTAAAACTAAGTTTCCACTTATTAGTTAAAGCACAACCTGTGTTTTCTAAAGAAAAAGATTAAAACTTTAAACAAGGAACGCAACACCTAATTTTGATCAAAAATCCCAAGGAAAACAACTTAGCCTACGCAAATTCATTCTCCCGTTGTCTTAAAGGAAAAACAGATTGAAAATAAAAGATGAAAACAGTTTTCAAGGTAGGAAGTAAACTATTTTAAGGATTTGGCTAACTAAACCACCAACAATTCTAAACTAAATGAACATGGGGACTAAGTTTTGAATGAAAGATTCAGATTTGAGCCTACGCCTATTCACGTTCACACCAAAAATAAAAAAATAAAAAAAATAAAAAAAACTACTAACTTAACAAGGTTTAAACAAAATAGAAAGCCAATAAATCAATTGTTAGCTTAACCTCTACTTAACTCAATCTTCAGCCAAGGCATGATATTTTTTAGTCATAAGGTCTAAATGGATTTTACAGTAGAGCTTTAGGAAATCGTATTAGCAGCAGCTATGTTATCAACCATTTTATTTAAGCTAACTAAAACAGGGACAACGCTAACCTTTCAATGCCCTTAAACAAATAATGTTTCATGCTCATGTCCAAATGAAAGTAGAAAACAACTATTTGACACAAACATCTTAATATTGATCCATACTAGAACTGGTTTTGAAGACATGAATGAAGGATAAAACATGATTCAAGCCATCTATAGCTACAGCCTTAATGGTAAAAAAAGAAAAAGAAAAAAAAGATTACGGGATGTAGACAGATTCAAACTAATGGAAACAAAATGATTATTCGAACCTATATGTATAGACTAGTATTGACTACCAACGAATCAGGACATTTGTTTTGAGTTTATGATTTATTTTAGCCATTTTACATGCTTGATTTTACATGATAAAACAATCCCCTAAGGGATGCCACAAACAGATTTTTAGAGAAGCGACACTACTATTCATGTATTCACCAAGCTAAACGATCATTTTCTTTAAACGCTAATAGATTGCCACAACCATTTCATGCTTGTTTATAGAAACTAAAGTGTAGGCAGATTTGAACAAGCGAACTCCAAAGAATGCTAAGAACAACAAAATGACTATATTTTGACTTCTACAGAATTAAAGACGAAGAGAAGACGAATGTGATTACCGACCTTCTCCGGGACAACGGACTGAGGCTAATGTCGTCGTCGAGTCTCCGAATCCGCTTCAAGCAATCCTTGTTCAGCCGAGAACTAAAAGAAGGAATTTCGACAATCAAAAACTTAGAGTGAAAAATAAGATTTTCTACGAATCTGAGTTTTTAGCAAAAGGAATTTTATAAGAGGGGAAAGCTTGTGAAAAATAAAAGGGATTTTTTTGTGGTTGTTCAACCTGTCTTTAACAGCCCATAGAAAGGGCTGTATTTATAGCTGAAAAAATGGGAACTCAAATTCAACATTGAAAACCACAAAAAGGGAAGAGGGGGGGGGGGGGGGAATCGTTTGAAATAAAATTCAAACAAAAGGAAACCATGAACGGAAGAGAAAGAAATCACCTTTTTCAGAGATGATTTGAAAGGTTGAGACCGTTGAAACCGAAAGTCCGAAAGATTTTTCAGCAAACCAAGCTCTGAAGGTAGGGTGAGGTTTTTTTATCCATTCAATCGTCCTTGTATTTGCAAGATTGTCACGTTTTTCCTGTTTGGAGGTTGAACAGGCTAGTTTGCAGAGCATTAATGGCTCCATAGTATCATAGAGAGGGAGAGGGGATTGAAGGGACATGATGGCGGTGGCGTCGAGGATGGCTTTTGTACGCTGGTCCGTCGATCGAACCGGCGGTGATGGGAGAGGGCGTTGTCACTGGTGACTGGTGAGGTTTTTTGTTAGAGTTGTTCATTGGAATTGAATTAGGAGAATTAATTTTGGGGTACTTTATGGTGGCTGCTGGGTCGGGTTGTGAAATTGATTTTTGGGCTAGATTGGGGTGTGAATTGGGCCACGAAATGGGCTGAATTTGGTGAAGAGAATTGCCATAAATTGTATCCAATTTTCATAATTCTTTTTCACATAAACTAGTTTCAAAAATGCTTCTTTGTCCTAATTAAATTCCCAAAATATGTACATATATAAATTACAATACAAGTAATATATAAATCACAATACAATTAATTTAATGTATGTATTTAGTTTTAAAATAGAGTAAGAGATGATTAATATAGTAACAAATAGGATTAAAGGAAAAATGCCAATGTCAATATTAATATAGAAATATCAACATTATTTTCGAGTCATTTTAATTATAAAGTATGATGTTTAGTAACTTTTAAATATAAAATATGATGTTTGATAATTTCTAAGAAACAATAAAAATGTCCTTAACTTTATAGAAATATATCTCGAAAAATAGCGTAATAATTAGTGAAAATATTCCTAACTCGTTTTTGGGGAATTTTCAGGACTAAGAAGCATAGTGAAATTAATTAAATGAAAAAGGAGGGCCAAAATTGGGTGTCAAGTTTTAGCGCACCGGGACCACCCGGCGGTGCCGCTTCACGGCCACTCGAATTTCGGTGGTAAGGACAAAAATCACTTGACCGCTCTAGCGGCCTATCGCTATATGGGGACACCGTAAAACTCTCCAAGTTTCACCAATTGATCCGAACTCTCCGAGGCCATCTGCTCACATACCATACACATAGACACACATCAAAACGCACTACGAACGCGCCTGTGGCGTTGAAATTTCAAACTTAGGCCTCGTTGACCGAGTCAACCTCCGACGCCTTAGTTCTAATTTCCACCCCAAGTCCCAAAATGCATCCGAGTGCATTGGGAGCTGAACCAAATATATACACAAGTTCTAAACGAACATGACCTCTGACGAATTTCGAAAAGGTCCGTTTATCCAAAAGTCAACTTTGGGTCAACCATTTTTCACTTTAAGCCTATATTTCACCAAAGTTGCCCGAACCCGATCTCTCGAGAAGTGTGCTAACGGTCCCCTCGAGTCAAAATGAGCTAATCAATGCTCGGGAAAGAGCGAAAATACTGAAAATACTATAACGACTAAACGGGTCGTTACAATTACCTGCTAGGGTACTAAGGTTATGCAATCTGGTATTTATATGGTTAATGTACGTCACAAATCCAAACTTATCCACATAGCCATATAGAGGCATATCTAGAATTAAAAGTTTATGACCCCTGACTTGCCACCATTCTCGCAACCATATATAGGGTTTAGGCCAGAGTTAGTGGGTACCTGTACCATATATGGTTTCATCTGCCTGCAGAAAGGGGCGGACCTAAACAAAGCATTCTGGGTGCTCGACAGCATCTCAAGCTGTATGTATTTATATTTTAAACTATAAAAAACCAATATAAAAAAATGCTTAAGCACCCACTGCACAAAGTTACAGGCGGGTGCTTTGGTTTAAAAGTGAAAATCAAGGTTTTACTTGCGTGTTTGGCAGATTCTTCTTTTTAGTTTTACCAGCAATCTTTCTTTATCTGTTCCCACTGCTTACTTTGCTCTTTAGGATTCTTAGTCTTTTTTTTTTTTTTTTTCTTTTTCAATTAGGTTACTTAATCATCGCAAAAAAAAAAGTATAAGTTGTATTATGTTCCGTAGCCTATTCTTCGGTAGCCTAACCTGAATATAATAATTTTTCTTTTCCCACCTCTTTACCTTTTTTTGACAATCATTGTTTGTGTTAAAGACGAGCTCCACGACCTTAAAATCCTGGATCCACCAGTTGCTCTTTGTACAAGCAAGCAAAGAGCTAGTGAGGGCCAGAATGGAATATCGTATGTAGTGTTGAATCCAACCTGAAGCTCTTTCGAACAAGCGAGGAACAACTGACCACAAGCTCCGCTTAAGCGCTAGACATGTAGTTAGCTTCAAACTTTCCGAAAGTGGCTTCATCTTGCAAAGGCTGATGAATGAATTGGTAGCAATGAATAGCCTTGTCTATTACTATAAATAATAGAGAAAAATCTTTTGCTTTTTTCCACCACTACTGTGTCACACCCCTACCAGGAGTATGACGGGCTCCGACCCGTAGGCCGGGAACCACCTGACTTATCCGTTACTTTGAACATTATAAACTATAACTCAAAGAACACTCCGCACGCGAAAAAGGCCCAACATAGGAATATCCGATCATTCAAGATATACGTACATATGCGGATCGACAAGGTCGTCCACAACACAACAGTATATCATAAAGCAAAGCAAGGCTAATAGTAAAGTATCTAGAGCTCAAAATAAGGCCGACAAGGCCACTAATATATTATACCATAGTATGAACCGGTGGAGCTACAAAACATCTAACTGTACACACACGTCTACGAGCCTCTACATGGAATACAAATGATCATAAGGACAATACCAAATAGACTCTCTCCGAAGAAAGTGGAGTGCTCCCGAGAATCCGGCCGATAGAACACCTATGGTCGATCCGTCTTCCTACCTACTGCCGCGGGTACGAGCGGCGCGTCGTCAAGTATGACGTCGCACGAATAATGTACCGAGTATGTAAGGCATGAATAACAACATAATATAAACATGAAAGGTAACATGGAATAAAAGAGATAACCCGTACATCCGGATGCCTGTAAGGCGGATGCCATGCATGCTTAGCATTAAAAAAAATATTTTATACATATACATAGTACCATGCCCTACCATTAAGACTTGGTGTCATATATATAGTATCATGCCCGGCCATTAAGGCTCGGTGTCATATATATAGTATCATGCCCGGCCATTAAGGCTCGGTGTCATATATATAGTATCATGCCCGGCCATTGAGGCTCGGTGTTATCATCATTAGCCCGCGCGTCCGGGCAATATCATAACATGCCCGGCGAAGTGGCGTGCACATCTACGTGCCATGCCCGGCCGACTATAGCGTGGCGCGGTGAGAAAATACATACATATATATAAAGCATGCATGAGAGCCAAATAAGAGCTATAAATACATCGTAGTGACGTAAGGTGGTAACCTCCGATTATATTATGGAATAATCATCATCGTTCTATCTAACCTTGAAGGAACAATTATTATAAGGCGAGATCAACAACAATGAATAAAAATCAAGAAAATTATGAAAATAACTCAACATTCTCATATTTACATTGAAATCATAAGCTTGGGACTTTTAAATATGAAATAATCATCATCGTCGTAATCATCATAGAAACATTCTCATCTTTAGCATCGTCATTAACATTGTAAAAACATGTCCGTTGTTGTTGTCATAAAAGCTTATAGAATCATAAATCTTTGACTCGGAAAATAGGTGTTATATCCCGTATTTTTGTACGTGGAATATTTTAGGCTAATCGCGACAAGTTAAGGGCAAGACTATTTTCAGATACGAGGTAGAGACTTTTAACCTCCGATTTTGTTTTAATGCACAAGTTGCTTATAAATTTTACTTGTATAGAAATATTAATGGAGATTAGGGATTAATTAACCATGATTAGATTATTAAGTGGGGACTAAAACCTAATTAGTCACTAATTAAGCCATAAGTGTCCGTGTGGGCCCCTACGGCTTGGCCACATTTGATTGGCTCCAAGCCATGGGTGGGACATGTGTCCACCTTATAGGAGTCATATAAATAGCAAAATGATGACAAGGAAAATCATTTATCATCTTCACAACTTGAGAGATTAAGAGATGGAAGGAGAAGCTCCGCCATGGCCGAGATTGAACTTGTAAACTTTGATCAAAAAAATAATTTTCTTCTAGTAATCAAAAAAATTAATTACTGTGTTTTTATTGTTTCTGCACTAACAATTGGTATCAAGAGCCTACAGGTCGTGAGATCCAGGAGATGAGGAGACTATGGCATCTATGAAGTTTGAGGTAACAAATTTTGATGGGCGAATTAATAACTTCAACATCTGGAAGATCAAGTTCATAGCGTTGTTACAGAGAGAAGGATTAGTCTATGCTTTAGACAACTCGTATCCTGAAAATGTGAAAGAGGCCGAAAAGTAGAAGATTGAGATGGATGTGTTTAGCGCAATTCAATTATCCTTATCAGACAACGTGTTATGTGAAGTCAGTACCGAGAAAACAGCTGCGAGTTTGTGGAAGAAACTTGAAGATCTCTACCAGAAGAAAACATTAACAACTAGAATATTGTTAATGTCACGACCCTCCTAGAGGGCCGCGACGGGTATCCGGAGCTAGATACCGAGCACCATATATCGTACCATTATCGTCTTAACCTGTAATCATATAAGTTATAAACATACGCACACATATCCACATATACAAAGCATTCATGACACAAAGGAATAGTGTACGAATATACATCGAGGGCACATGACAACCGCTACCCACATACTCTACGAGCCTCTAACTCGAAACTACGAGGTCATGACGACGGGACAGACCCCCATCATATCCAACTATGTACACAAAAGAATATATCAAGACCGTATAGGTTTATGGAAGTTTCCGGTGCAAGCTCGATCCGACTCCTAGGAAGCGGGGTCGTCTTCCTGTCTACCTGTGGGCATGAGCACAGCATCCAAAGAAAAGGATGTCACATTTAACAAGGTACCGAGTATGTAAGATATATATCGTAAAATAACAGAAGAGCAAGAAGGCAAAACAAAGATGAACAGATAGCTGGTAATTGCTTGCCTCTTAAGGCGGAACCATGCATGTATACGCGTAACATCTCATATCATATATTGCTGCGGAATGTGCAGCCCGATCCATATAATGCCGTGGAACGTACGGCCCGATCCATTATCCATATGGCCCGCGTCCGGGCGTCCCACGTCCGGGATAATATCATCATATGGTCTGATCAGGTGGCTATGCATCTATAGCATATATAATATACGTAGCATGCATGAGAGCCCAAATAAAAGTTTACTCTCTCGGAGTGACATAAGGTTGTAAACCTCCGAGTACATTATGTCATCATCATCATTAGATCGTGTCTGGGGATCCATGACGTAACCTACGGCCATATGTAATATAGCTCAGACATAAGCTTAAGCTATATGCTTTATAGCTTGGGGCCATATGTAATATAGCTCACTTAGACACTAACGGGGGCTATATGCTTTATAGCCCGCTTCAAATACGTCGAAACCATTTAGAATGCTAATCTTGAAAATCTTTCGAATTGGAGTCATTGTAAGATTCTTCAGGAACTATAAACTTTGGGCATTTCTGGAAATAAAAATATAGAGAATGACATATATGGAATCAACATATAGGGGTCATGCCCTTGAAAAAGAAGGATAGCCTCACATACCTTTGTGTCTCCTTAACGACGTCGACTAAGAGCTCTCCTCCCGACTTACGATTCTACATATATAAGAGGGTTCGTACGAAAGTTAGATTGTGAAGGCATACTTAAGTTTAAACTAAAGCGGATAAGGCTAACGAAAAATTGGCAAGATCTCGTTTGTTTCGATAACTTTTCCTCATCTAGCCAAACAGCTCCCAAACAACACAACAACATCCATAATATCATAATACGCAAATTTCCCTCAAGTTAAACATTATTCAATCTCTAAACTCATTTCCGGAATCCTCCATAACCATTACTAGAATACAACTTCATACTTATTTGTAATTCGAGTCCTTCGACATACTTAACATCTTTACTAACATGAAATAATTATAATACTCACCTTGATTACGTAAGGATGATCTTTGGATAAAAATACTCCACTTGAGAAGAACTCCACTTGACTACCAAGGAGATTTTCAACTTCTATCAACCTTTCGGAAGCATTTGCACCCTTGATTCAACTAACTTTGGTGTTTGATCCTTTAATTTCCCTACTTGGATGTGTATTAGTGAGGTATGGAGAAAATTCTAGAGGTTTGGCGGGTGTTTGAGACGTGGGAAATGATAAAAGAAGAGAAAACCGTGCCTTTATAAAAATAGAATTTGGACTGTGAACACCTAATTTTTGACCAAACATAAGTTTTGACACCATTTTTAGCGTTTAAATATTTCTTTTAGGTTTAGTTATATATTTTAATTTTTATCTCATTTTTTAGTAAGTCTTACATCTAAAGATCGAAAGATGCAAAAAATAGAGTCACATTTTAGGGTAAGTTTTGCCCTCATTTTTCAAAAAAATAGAAAATTTACAAAAAATATATTTTTTTTCTTCCAATTTAAGTTTTGATAAATAAGATAGTTAGTTTTAGTAGCTTTGTTAGTTACATTTTATTTTGGACTAGCTATTTAATTTTTCTTATACTTTTGTTAAGTTTAAAATAAATTATCTTTGTATATTTTGTTATATTTTTAATTAAAGAAATAAAAAAAAAATGAAAAAATTTCCTAGAAATTAACCTCACCATCACTCGCACGCCTCTCCCCCAAAAATAACTTAATCCTAATCTAATTCAAAACAAATCCTCCTAATTCCCACGTACCAAAATCAATCCCATCTTCCCTTGAAAGACTCAGCCAACTTCATCCCTTTAAACCTCCTCCCTTAAAACCCTTAAACAAACATTATCTCTCAAAATCCCGCTCCTTCAC
The DNA here is from genome assembly GCF_029784015.1 of Lycium ferocissimum. NCBI lineage: Eukaryota > Viridiplantae > Streptophyta > Magnoliopsida > Solanales > Solanaceae > Lycium > Lycium ferocissimum. Next base: position 16,715 of record NW_026726923.1, read on the forward strand.
GTTCCATTTTTCAAGCGACAAACACACACATGCACATCTATATATATACACACAAAATCAGCCTAATAAAGGGGACGCAAGAAACCGAAAAAAAAACTCGACCTAACTTTCATACTTTGATTTCACGGTACTCGTCACGTCAAAAAGGTGGGTAGCCGCTCTTCCTTTTCACCATTGTCTCCCTTCAAAACAGCCATGTAAGGACCAAACACCATTGGCTTCGCCTTCAAGCTCGCATAACCACCACCACAAAAACTCCATTAAAACCAGTTCAAAAACACCATGAAACCATCATTTCCGGCGAGGTCGCAAGCTCGAGGTTCCGGTTCGAGGTCTTTTCCAGTTAATGAATTTCAGAAGTGTTAAATGACAAGTTCCTTGACATAAAGGTTCAATCTTTACCTTGCTAAGTTCTTGATTGATGCATAAAGTTCCATGTTCAACGTTATGCATTTAATTGAAGTTTGGATTAAATTTTGCTCAAAAATGGCTATGTTAATGGAGTATTATTTTTCAAGTTGCATGCTTATGAATCATGTTTAAATATTGTCCAGAATGTATTTACTTGTTTAACTAAAGCCATGGACGCAGAATACTCATGTACATATGTAGTTTACTTTGAATTTCTTACATCACATATGTTTTATAATTAATTGTAGCTCCCTGCAAAGTGTCACATGTTCGGTAAAAGACAAAAATACAAGAGCCTTGATAGGTTTGTTGAACATTCATACTTTTGGTTTAAAAATTAAAAGTTTATGTGTTTGATGCTACTAATGGCTTCCACACCGTTTATTAGATAATAATGTGATGTCATGGTGCTATATTAGATTTGTTTTGGTATAAATTGATTGAGTTTTTCAAAGTTTGGTTCCATTCTACTTTATTCCGATAAGATTGGTTCATTGTATGTGTACTTTATATTAATGATGACAATTAAATGTGATTAAAACTTATTTGGCTTGTTAATCGTTTCGTGTCGGGCTTAGATAAACTTTTACCGATTAATTAGTTAAAGACGTCAGATGAGTGAGATGGGGCACAAATTATTTCAAAACCCGTTGCAAACGTATAAAAGAAAGGAGCGGAAAGAATATGTGTGAGCGAGAGTGAGGCATGGCCGAAAAATATAAGTCACGAGTTTTTAAGCGGATTAATTGGGCAAATGTAGTTAAGAATTAAGGCAAGGATGATTTTATCTAAGATTAATTTAAGCCGATATTTAGTCAATAAAAGCGCCCGTGGTAGAACCACGGGGACCGGGGGAATGCCTAATACCTTCTCCCCGGTCAACGAATTCCTTACCCGAACTTTTTGTTTTCGCATCAATAATTAAAGAGAGTCAATTTTCCTTTTGATCGGGATTCAATAAGGTGACTTGGAACACCAAAACTCAATTCCAAGTGGCGACTTTCGAATAAATAAAATAATCCCTTTTCAAAACGTCACTTTAATTGGAAAAACCCTTTTAAATAAATTTATAACTAATTTTTTTTTTTATTTAAGGAAAAAAAGGGGTGTGACATGGACCCGACCCGGAATATACGGTACAATATACGGTCCGTATAATTTATACGGTCCGTATATTGGACCGTATGTTCCTTCCAGAATCTACAGAAATTTCCCCCTTCACTGGAAGAGTTCTACGGCCAAACATACGGGCCGTATAAAATATACGGTCCGTACATTGGACCGTATAATTTCCAGTTTTTTTCGATTTCGTTCTCGTCGCTTTATTTGATCTCGAATCCTTATGGAACCTTCTTGGTACTTGTGCAACACCTCCTTAACGATCTAATGGACATTATAACTCGTCCTTAAATTCTTGCTAAACATCCCTTAGCTCGACGCCCATGAAATCCTTTCCAAACGCAACTTATACTTCACTTCCACGACGAACCTAGTTTCGCCAGGTCCGATAACCTAAGAATCTTATCGTATATACATTAGGGTTGCCAATCACCCTCTTGTAGTCGTGAAGGTCTCGTGTCCGCCTTAACCGATGTTAGTCCGTTCACGACACAACGTCACGAAATGGCCGAGGTGTAACAGTTAAGGCAGAGTTTACACACCTTCAAGATGAAGACAGGTACAACTTTACATGATCATCTTGATGCTTTTAATAAATTGGCTATGGATCTTACTCATGTTGATATTAAAATGGGAGATGAAGAACTAGCATGCACTCTACTGTTTTCATTATCAACGACGTACACAGACCTAGTTAATTCAATGATGTACAGTAAGGGGGTGGTCACGTTACATATGGTAAGACATGCATTGGATTCGGATGAATTAAGAAGCTATATCAACAATGATGAGAAAGAGGACCATTGTTATACCCCGCATTTTCAGAGCATGACTATGACATGTACCTCACCGTAGTAATAGAGTGTCGGAGACATCCCATGATATTTTGAAAGGCACAAGCCATGGAAAGTACGTAACAACGAAGAAAAAGGATGAATTACAATCTCGTAAGTCGTAGTCGGGAAAGACTATTTTGAGACCCGAGAACATGACCATTTTTAGTATAATGAATGACGAATACCATGTATGGAGAGTTTCGAAATAGTTCGAGGTCGAATAAATTGAAGAGAAATAAGTTCGACGAAAATTTGAGAAACGCTGGGTGGATTTTTAGTCAACTTTGGAGGCGCATATCTCCTAGTATATTTGGAGTTTCAAGGCGAAACAAAATCCTAAAATGAAGCTCGTCGAGTCTAGTTTGTAATGCAACAAACCGTTCATCGATAGGACCTCGGAGTAGAGAATATAGATGTTACAAACTGAACTGCCGACGTTAAAACAGAGCGCTACGGTTTCACAAAGACCAAGCAGAAGCATCGTAGCTACGATTATGCCGCCTCAGCCCCTATAAAAAGGGTTAAAACCCCATTTTTTTCATCTAAAAAGTTCCAAAAATTTCCAGAAAATTCAGCAACAAAAGGGAGCAATATACATCACAAAAATTGAGGATTTTGAGTGAAATTTCAAGTAACGAAGTATTAATCGAGGTCCGGGCAACCCGTAGTCGCGAATATAATTTCGTTTAGTGTTGGAGTGGCTTGGGAACAAGAAAATGATGAGGATTTGGCTACCTTCATAAAACAAGGTATGAATCATCAAATCTCTCTTTATCAAGTTTGATTAAGGAATATTTGAAAGAATAAAGATTATAGTTGTTGTGTTGGTGTTGTTGGATTATGGATTGAGGGTTGAAGAGAAATTTGGATGAAAATACATATATTTATCTTGTAGGATGTTGAGAATGTTGTTATTGATGTTGTTAGTATTAATTTCGACTTCTTACGGAAATAAAGTTATTAATTAGTCGTATCCCAAGTTGGTTGGTTGGGAAATTTAGAAAATGGGGGTGTGGGCTGTTTTATGGCATATGTTGGTGTTAGAAATGATGTTATTACTATTGGTATTGTTGTTGATGTTGTTGGTTGTTGAATTGGAATTTCGGGCTAGGTATATAAACAGGGAAATGCTGCCCGAATTTCTATTAATCTAAAAGGACTTTCATTAAGTGTTTAAGACGAGCGTATGACGATGACCCTAATGATATTATGAACGGTTCTATATGTAGATTACGAGGCCGCGAATAATTCTTAAGCGAGTTGCAAGACAAGAAATAAGTTGGAAGTCGAGAATTTGTCTTCCGTGTATGTTAAGGCTAGTCCCCTTCTTTTCTAAAGGCATGATCCTTTCGTTATAAACCTTTATGTCGTACCATAATATCATTGTTTCCGCAAATGCTAGAAATCCACGAATCTCGCGATCCTTATGATGTTATTGAGCTCCCAAAGGCATGATTCTTTCTTACCAAACTATGCTTGAATTCCATGAAAACTCTCATTTCCAAGAATGTTAGAGATTCATGACTTTTAAAGTTTCTATGATGGTAGAGTTGAATAATTTCTTATATGATAACCATGATGATGATCATAAGGGATTTATTTATCCAAGCTCCAAGGCATACGGATTTCATGTTATTATGAGATAATTTTATTCACAGAGATTTCCATGTACCTGAGCTATATATTATTATGATGACGTTATGAGAACGTTGAACCATTTCTTGATGTCTCAATTTTGTTCATGGAAGATGACTATTTCTTTTATGACTTGATGCCCTATGAGATTTATGGTCTTATTCTACGTTTTCTCTTAGTTCTATTCTCCATTGATAGGCTCACCTTAAATTAATTGTTCCTTCAAGGCGAGACAAAGCGACGATAATTATTCCATAATATAATCGATCCAGGTTACCGACCTTACGTCACTCCGATACAGCGCTCGTGGCTTTTGATTGGGCTCTTATGCATGCTTTATATATATACGTATGTATTTTCTCACACCGCGCCGCGCTATAGTCATTTTAAAGGTGCACGTAGATGTGCACACCACCGCAAAGCGGGACATGTTATGATATTGGCCCGGATGTTGAGGCCCGGGACGTTGTGTTAATGATGATAACACCGAGCCTTAAATGGCTGTGTACGATACTACTTATATATCACACCGAGCCTTCATGGCACGGCATGTTACTTTCACACCGAGCCTTTATGGCCGGGTATGTTACTATGTATATGTATGAAATGTTTTTTTTTAAAAAAGCTAAGCATGCATGACATCCGCCTTACGAGGCATCCAGATGTTCGGTGTTATCTCTCTTACTCATTGTTACTTTTCATATCTATATTATGTTATTATTCATGCCTTACATACTCAAAGACATTATTCGCACCGACGTCCTTTCTGTGGACGCTGCGTTTCATGCCACAGTGTGTATACAGAGCAGAGGATATGGCTAGAAGATGTTCCAAATTCGGATTGGCGAGCTCCATTTCTTCCGGTGAGTGTTGCCGAGTCGTTGTATCCATGTCATGGTATAATGATTTATGTTAGAGACTTTGCAGATGCAGTCACGTATATAGTATGTCGCTTTGCAAGCGCTCCGTAAGCCGATGTATTATCATGCATTACTTTACGTATTTCATATGATTGCGCATCTTACTTGATTTGATAAAGACGGAAAGAATGTTTTGCCGAAAAACTTTCATCACGCATTTCATTCCATGCTTTATGGCCCAACGAGACTATGAGTATAACGAGAACTAGCGGGTTCGCTCGCTCTAAGTAAGGGCCGAGTGCCCATCATGCCCCATCGTGGACCGGGGTGTGACAAGTTGGTATCGAGCGGTTCGTCCTAGGGGTTGTCCGCAAAGTCGTGTCCAAAAAAGAAAGTCTCGTTTACGCGCGAAGCGCGCCACACTTATAAACAAGAGGTCGGCAGGCATTTAGGAACTATTGACCTTCTTTCTTATCTTAGATCGTGCCATAGTGCTAAATCATAGGATATGACATCCCGATTCTAACCGAATGCTTCGATCACTTGATAAGCACTCGATTATGTCACTACGAGGAAATTGTCAATCAAGTCATTTAATTGAAAGGTATGTTTCCTGTTCATTAATATGGATAAATGTTGATATAAGAACTCGAGCAAGATATTATGGTATTTGTGATTGCTCATGGAGCATTGGGATGTGTTTTCTCCGAGTTGCATAGGAATGAGGTAGTAAGAATTATAGAGAAAACTCGCCGAAATTTTATTCAAAATCGAATTGTTTGCGTGTCAATAAAGAAAGAGAAATGAAAATGTGACCATTAGCCGTTCATCAAGGAATGGGAAGCATGGACCTATTGGAAACATAAAGGAAGTTGGCATCCGGAACTCAAATGCGTATTACGATTTATAGATTAGATTGGCTAGCCGAGTGGTAACAAAGAGATAATGATACGGGAAGGAAGTTAACAAGTACGGGAAAGTTCCATTCATATATATATAAATATATACGAGATTAAGACGGGTTTGTACTTTGCGGAATGATCTACAAAACTTCTAAGTAGATATTGTAAGTGGCAAACGGGAAGGGAGCCCTTTTAAGAGCAATTGAAATTTAAGAGGACCTTCAAGATGACAATACGAGAAATAAACATACATACGAGCAAGCTATGCGATTGTAAAGGGGAATAAGAAATGAACGAAGGAAGAAAGAAAAGGACGTCAAGAGTGTTTATAAGTCGATGAAAGTGGTGATGAAAGTATGATTAATGATATATTCCTCGATACATATGCTCTGCGAAGGACAAATTTGGTTGCTGTATGCGAGGTGTTCGTTCCCCCCTTCTTTGGCGTGAACCCGCTGTAATACGAAATACGAGCACTCTATAACAAATCCGCCTATTCCCATGCCTTCGTATTTCAATCTTAATGTCTTGCCATTTGATCGATTCTTGAAATACTATTTTACTTCATCATCGATTATTCCTTTGGATTCGATACGAATTCCATAAGCAATTCAAAGGTTATGATCTTGCGTTACTCGAAAGGCCAAGAATCGCATCCTTAATTTCTCATTCAAAAATCAGCCTCGTAACATCGTTGAAGAAAACGTAGTTTCGCAGAAAGTTTCAGCATTGCGCTTCCGCCCGCATCGTTGGGGAAAGCGAAGGCATTGCGCTTCTCGCTTTTCGTCCGCATCGCGAAGAAAGCGGAGACCCGCATGCACAAGTAATTTTTTCCGCATTTTATTTATTTTCCTTTCGCGGAAGAAAGGCGGACCCCCGCAAATTTTTCGGGGTCCGGCACCCATAATGGTATATACGTACGAATGAATGTAATGCACTATTCTATAAAGGAAGGAAGTGATTTGAATCGTGTCCAAAATACGCGGATATTTGACTCGACACAAGAATTCAAGTAGCAAAAGAGAAATAAGTCGACCATGCGACGAGGGTGACTCGACATTACATGGATCGGAGAGTGAAGAATCGCTAAGCTCATCCGATTGACTACCATAAACAATCAATACTCGAACGTTAGTGGTATATGACAACATTATTAGACAAATTAGAATGATTCCAAGTACGGAAGAAAGAAAAGGTACTAAATAAGGAGTCAAAATTCGAAAGGAACTAATATAGCAAGGGTGTGTGCAAAAGGAAAAGTGAAATTGGACTAAATTCATGTATATTATGAAACGTATGTGGGAGAGAAGGCATGACAAGATAATGGAGGTCGAGTAAATCGAAAGAAATAAGCTTTTTTGTCAAATATAATATTGGTGTCCCGGCACATTCTAATCGCTCATACTGTAGAAATTTTTGTTACAAGTAAATATGCAAAATACACCCCGAACAAGGTAATGAAGGAAGTGAAAATGCCAATGTTGATCAAGATAAGATCGTAACGACGGACTACTAAAGAAAAAAAATCGCGGCGCTTGGAAGAGACGAGAGATTTAAAAGAGAAATACTTATAAGAATCTCAATGATCGTCAAAAGAAAGAAAGACAAAGATTTATGGATAGCACGACAAAGCACTACTCGAGGTTTGAAAATATCTCCCGCGCCGTGAAATCGTAAGTCACCGTGCGCACATATCGAATTGCGAGAGTACGTGTTGCAGGACCATACGAATGATCGTCTTGATGGGTAATGGCTAAAAATGGGCGCGGAGGCGACAATAAATATTTGAAGAGTAATGGAAGCAGTTAAGTCTCAATTAGTCGCCGGTATAGGAGAGCCAAGGACTCAAAAAGAGGAGGCACACTTGTATTGAAAGGAAGTGATGATTAAGCAAGTTTTTATTTTAGTCTCCGGATTACGAGTTATTCTGCAGAATGACGTTCGGGGACAGAGGAGAAGGAAATGGGAGGAAAGATTCAAACAAGGATTTAAAAATAATTTGAAAGGATTAGTATGTTGCAAGTATAATCTTACATAGGGATAACAACGATGACAAGAAAATATTATATGTACATACAAGGAACGGTAGGATTGTCAGAGATATGGTTGAATTGAGTCTCATTTGAATAACAAATCCCTTAGCTATGGTATTTTCGACGCATTGGATGAGTAATCCGAAGTAAAGTAATTAATGAGACTAATAAGCCATTAGCAAGGAAAATGCTATCAAATATCCGGGCGATACTCATAGGTGGGAACTATGGTGACATGGTTAGGAATTAAGAAGTACGACAAAAGCATTAAAAAGAAGATGGAATGATATGAATATAAAGTATCATCGCAGAAGCAAGCAAGGAAAAGTGCCGCCTAAATAAGAAAGTTGCCAATTAGCAGAGAAATAAAGGGTCAGAAATAAAGGACTAAGCCAACTAAGGTGAAGTCGTGGAAGTAGGTGACGACAAGATCACAAGAAAAGGATCCAAGGATATAACTAAAAGAGGGGACATTTAAGGAATTAAGAGGTTCGCTGATCGACAAATCGAAATGACAGATAAATAGTCAAACTATGGGAAAGACTTATTAAGTGATAGTCGGCAAAGGTTAAAAGTAAAAGGAGAAATCCAAAGGAAATGATCAAAGGATATCACGTTCGATTAGATCCATCGGTGATAATCAAACCTCATGGAGCAAGCAATATGATGGCTCCTATTGGAAAAGGGACAAATGAAGGTTAAGGCATAAAAGCAAGAATGAAAAGATCCGAATTCGACGCATGATCGAGAATCTTGTTATTTTTCGACAAACTTCGATTCACCCTAATCTATTAAAATCCAAGGATTAGAAACTTAAGAGTAAATCAAGGAAAATGAATTATTAAAGAAGAAGTTTTGAGATGTTTTGATATAAGTACAAGAATTATCGTTAGTTAGCCAACTACCAAGTCCAATCAAGGAAAGAGAAATTAATCGAGGCATCGCGTTGTTAAATTCAAGGATAAAGTATCGCAAGAATTAATTCAATCAAGCTATAGAAAAGCAAAGGGTGCTAAATGTGATCACACAGGTGATGTTTAAGGAAGTAAGAATAAGAATAAGTCAACCCAATGAGATAAAGCCTTGGGATATCTGTGGAACGTAAGAAAATACGGAGGATTGGAAGAGAACAAGAATTTCTAAATAAGGAGGAAGATGGGGGTATCAAAAATTAGATAAAAGTATGTAGTAATCACGCGCATGAAAAGGCATACAAGAACGTGAACAACGAAAGTCAAGAGACAATGAAGGCGATAAAGCATGGAGAGTTAGTGGACGTACAAATAATAAGAAAAAGGATGACCTTGAGTACAAAGTGCGTAATCTTGGCTAAAAAAAAGAAGAATAGATTACATAATTCGGGTAAGTTTTAACAAACAAGTAAGACTGCAAGCAAGCAAGGTAAATACTGACAAACACGGGTAAAAACATTGATATCTACTTCGGAGCGAACTCTGCCTCAACATTCGAGGACGAATGTTTTTAAAGGGGGGGAGGATGTTATACCCCGCATTTTCAGAGCATGACTATGACATGTACCTCACCGTAGTAATGGAGGCTCGAGACATCCCATGATATTTTGAAAGGCACAAGCCAGAAAGTACGTAACAACGAAGTAAAAAGGATTTACCATAATCTCGTAAGTCAGTAATGGAAAGACTATTTTGAGACCCGAGAAGATGACCATTTTTAGTATAATGAATGACAAATACCATGTATGGAGAGTTTCGGAATATTTCGAGGTCGAATAAATCGAAGGAAATAAGTTCGACAAAAATTTGAGAAATGCTAGACGGATTTTTAGTCAAATTTGGAGGCGCATATCTCCTAGTATATTTGGAGTTTTAAGGCGAAACAAAAGCCTAAAATGAAGCTCGTCGAGTCTAGGTTGTAATGCAACAAACCCTTCGTCGATAGGACCTCGGAGTAGAGAATTATAGACGTTACAAACTGAGCTGATCGACGTAGACAATGTGGCGCTACAAGACCGCAAAGATGCGCGCATCGTAGCATGTTGACGCCGCTCAGCCCCTTATAAAAAGGGTTAAAATCCCATTTTTTTCATCTAAAAAACTTCCAAAATTTCCAGAAAATTCAGAACAAAGGGGAGCAATATACATCACAAAACCGAGGATTTTGAGTGAAATTTCAAGTAACGAAGTATTAATCGAGGTCCGGCAACTCGTAGTCGCGAATATAATTTCGTTTAGTGTTGGAGTGGTTTGGGAACAAGAAAATGATGAAGATTTGGCTACCTTCATAAAACAAGGTATGAATGTTAAATCCCTCTCTTTATCAAGTTTGATTAAGGGATATTTGAAAGAATAAAGATTATAGTTTATCGTGGTTGGTGATGGGATTATGGATCGAGGGTTGAAGAGAAATTTGGATGAAAATACATATATTTATCTTGTAGGATGTTGAGAATGTTGTTATTGATGTTGTTAGTATTAATTTCGACTTTCTTTACTCGAAATAAAGTTATTAATTAGTCGTATCCCAAGTCAAGTTCGTCGGGAAATTTAGAAAACAAGCAAAGGGCTGTTTTATGGCATATGTTGGTGTTAGAAATGATGTTATTACTATTGGTATTGTTGTTGATGTTGTTGGTTGTTGAATTGGAATTTCGGCCAGGCACATAAACAAGTGAAACGCCGCCCGAATTTCGACAATCAAAAAAAGCGGACTTTCATTAAGTGTTTAAGACGAATATTTATTTACGATCCTAACGATATTATGAATGGTTCTATATAGATTACGAGGCGGCGAATAATTCTTTAAGCAAGTTGCAAGACAGAAATAAGTCGGAAGTCGAGAATTTGTTCTGTGTATGTTAAAGGCTAGTCCCCTTTTTTCTAAAGGCATGATCCTTTCGTTATAAACCTTTATGTCGTACCATAATATCATTGTTTCGCAAATGTTAGGAAATCCACGAATCTCGCGATCCTTATGATGTTATTGAGCTCCCAAAGGCATGATTCTTTTCTTACCAAACTATGCTTCGAATTCCATGAAAACTCTCATTTCCAAGAATGTTAGAGATTCATGACTTTTAAAGTTTCTACGATGGCAGAGTTGAATAATTTCTTATATGATAACCATGATGATGATCATAAGGGATTTATTTATCCAAGCTCCAAGGCATACGGATTTCATGTTATTATGAGATAATTTATTCACAGAGATTTCCATGTACCGAGCTATATATTATTATGATGACGTTATGAGAACGTTGAACCATTTTCGATGTCTCAATTTTGTTCATGACTATTTCTTTTAAGATGACTATTTCTTTATGACTTGATGCCCTATGCGATCTATGGTCTTATTCTACGTTTTCTCTTAGTTCTATTCTCCATTGATAGTCTCACCTTAAATTAATTGTTCCTTCAAGGCGAGACAAAGCGACGATAATTATTCCATAATATAATCGGAGGTTACCGACCTTACGTCACTCCGATATACGCTCGTGGCTTTTTGATCGTCTTATGCATGCTTTATATATATATGTATGTATTTTCTCACACCGCGCGCGCGCTTATAGCGGTGCACGGCAGACGTGAATACACCACCGTGTGGGGGCATGTTATGATATTGGCCCGTACGCGGGAGGTTCGGACGCAGCCAACGATGATAACACCGAGCCTTAAATGGCCGGCATGATACTACTTATATATCACACCGAGCCTTCATGGCCGGCATGTTACTTTCACACCGAGCCTTTATGGTCAGCATGTTAATATGTATATGTATGAAATGTTTTTTTTTAAAAGGCTAAGCATGCATGACATCCGCCTTACGAGGCATCCAGATGTTCAAAGTTATCTCTCTTACCTGTTACTTTTCATATCTATATTATGTTATTATTCATGCCTTACATATTCAAGACATTATTCGTACCGACGTCCCTTCGCGGGACGCGCGTTTCATGCCACGTGTGTGTATACGTACGCAGTAGGATATGGCTGTAAGATGTTCCGGCCTCGGATCGGCGAGCTCCATTTCTTCCGAGTGTTGCCGAGTCGAGTATCCATGTCACGGTATAATGATTTATGTTAGAGACCTTTGCGTACGCAAATACGTATATAGTATGTCAAGCTAGTTTTACCAAAGTCGATGTATTATCATGCATTACTTTACAGATTTCATACGTATCGCAGATCTTACTTGATTTGATAAAGACGAAAGAATGCTTTTTCAAAACTTTCATCATGCATTTCATTCCATGCTTTAAGTGTCCAACGAGACTATGAGTATAACGAGAACCAGCGGTTCGTCGCCTAAGTAGTGGCCGAGTGCCCATCATGCCCCATCAGATCAAAGGCGTGATAACCACGCAGGTGGCTTCACGGTTGAGGTCGCTTGTACCAAGAGTGGGAAAGGCAAATCCGCAGCTAGGTTAAAGTCTAGGAAAAGGGTGAGTAGGAAGGATGCCGAATGTGGGGTTCTCACTGCATGGTCACTTAGTGATTGATCGCTCAATAAAAAGATTGATAAAAACAATAGCCGCCACATCTACGAAGTTTTAGGGTAGCTCGTATATCCGGAAAAGATTACGGTTAACCAAGCTTCATCAAATTACATGCAGACACATAAGTGGATTTTAGATTTAGCTCTGCACCTTTCACACGCTTTAAAAGATCGATTAACATGGTAGTAGTTTTGTTTCGGGATCAGGATTTACGGGTAACAATGCAAGATGTGAAATAACAGGAATTGGTTTATCGCGTATACGGTGTCATGACGGCATCATAAGAACATTATCTAATGCTGGACATGTTTCAGATATGAACAAGAATCTGATCCTCTTGGTACTCTTGACAAGCTTGGATATAAGCATGCGGGTAAAGTGATCCGTGGGGTGTGACTGGCGGTTCTTTGGTTGTTGAAAGGCTAAACCTCGAGGTGGTCTTTACGTACTTATAGGAAGACTATTCTGCACCGCTAACGCCGCCACCTCACAATTATTAGATGATGACAAGGCTAAGATGGGGCCTATGAGATTAGGTCACATGAGGGTGTTGGCAAATTTTGAGCAACCGAAACCTTTGAAAAGGTGAGAAGATTAGTACAGACTTGATTTTTGTATGAGCATTGTGTCCTTGGAAAGCAGAATAGGTCGTATTTAGCAGGCAAGCACAAAATCATGAGTACTTCGACTCATTCATTCCGTATTTATGGGGTCCATATCGTAGTTCCATCCAAGGGTGGAAAGAGGTATCTTCTTACTTTCATTGATAATTTTTCACGCAAGGCTGGGGTATACTCCTTAAAGGCTAAAAGTGATGTCTTTAGAATTTCAAAACTCGGAAGACATTAATTGAAAATCGTTGCATTTAAAGATTAAGTGGCTTAGAACGTATAATGGCTTGGAGTTTTTGTAATGAAGAGTTTGACAATTTCGCAAGATTCACGCGGTGTATTAAGACATAGAATTGTTGCATACACCACAACGTAACGGGAGGTACTGAAGGATGAACCGTACCTTTCTTGAGAAAGCACGATGTATGCTCTCTAATGCCAAGGTGCCTAAGGATTCTTGGGTGGAAGCAAGAATACCGCTTTTGTTATGCGTTAATTGTTTTCTCCAAACATGGTCAATTTCAAAACTCCAAACGAGGTATACTGTGTAAACTGTCTGACATTATCACGTACTTAAAAATCTTTGGATATCCCACATATTATCATGTAAGTGATGGAAAACTAACCTAGAGCTCGAAAAAGTTTATTTATGGGATATGCTGAAAGGGTAAAAGGATATAGAATTCCTCTTAAGTTTGTAATCAGTAGAGATGTTACCTTTGATGAGGCCTCTATGCTTGATCCTGGAAAGACTTCTATTGAGTTTGCAGATAAAAGTACTTACTCGTAAATTATGAAGGAAATGTGAAACTCACCGAGCAGGGTGAGGATCAAGTGACTCGGGAGTCGATAATAAAAAAGCCTGCTACGTAGTATCCTAAGCGAACCATACAAGATACATTTGGAAGGACAAACGAACTCTAAAGCCTAATCTAAAATATTATCCTCCCCTTCGGTAAGCCTAATCTTGTGGCCTATGCATTAGCTACCGCCGAGGAGGAAATAAAGGATCCGGAACCCTTAAGCTATGGTAAGCTACCGTGTGTGGAGCCGATCAAATGGCGTTTAGCCATGACCGAAGAGAGCGTAGTCTCCGCACAAGAACCAGTAGACGGATTTGGAAGTAGTCTACCAAAAGTGGGAAGAGAATTATTGGTTGCAAAAAATGGGTCTTCGTAAAAAAGGATGGCATTCCGCGCGTGTAGAAGATGCTAGATACAAACAGATTGGTTGCTAAGGGCTTTTGTCAGAAGGAGGGAATCTACTACAATGAGATTTTCTCACCAATCCTAAAGCATAGCTCAATTCGTTTGTTACTAGCTTTGGTTGTCCATTATGACTTGAAGCTTCATCAGCTTGATGTCAAGATCGTATTCTTACATGGTGAACTTGAAGAGGGATCTTCATGAATCGTACCGAGGGTTTCTTATCAAGGAAAAAATAACTGTCAGTTTGACAATTGAAGAAATCTTTGTATGGTTTGAAACAATACCACGATAAGCAAGAGATTTGATGCGTTCATGATTACTAAAGGTTTCTCAAGAAGTGCATTTGATAGTTGCATTATCACATGACGGTATCTAGTAATTAAAATATTTATTTACTGTTATATGTTGATGATATGCTTATTGCTGCTAATAGTATGACAAAGATAAATGATTCGAAGAAACAGTTAAGTAAGAAGTTTGACATGAAAGATTAAGGTGAAGCTCAGAAAATCCTTTGAATGGAGATTCACAAGAACAACGGTGAGGTACATCTCTCAGAGAAGAAGTATATTGAGAAGGTAGTTCAGAGGTTTGGCATGGATAAATGTAAACCTGTCACTTTATTGTTAGCACAACATTTCAGACTTTTCTTCTTTGATGGCACTGCAATCAAAGAAAGATGTGAAGTACATGTCAAAAGTTCCTTATTCTAGCGCAATTGGTAGCATTATGTATGCTATGGTTTGCACTCGGCTTGATATTGCTCAAAAATGAGGTGGTAAGTTGATTCATGTCTAATCGGGTAAGACACATTAGTACTTAAATTAAGCGGATATCGAGATATCTTAAAGGTTCTTTGTATGTTGGTCTAACTTTTTATAGGATAAGAAATGAAGGCTTCTCTTCGGTCCTGGTTATGTGGATTCGATTTTGCAGTGATCTTGATAGAAGGAGATCAACAACGGTTATCTTTACTGTGTAGTGCCATAAGTTGGAAGGCAACTCTCCAGTCTATAGTCGCATTGTCCATAAGAGAAGCTGAATATAGGGCATGACAAAAGCAGTAAAGGATGCTATATGGTTGAAAGGTTTGGTGTCATAATTGAGTAGTTTCAACATGAACCAACTCTAAAATGTGATAGCCAGAGTGCTATTCACTTGATAAAAAATCGCAGATTTCATGGTCTTACCAAATACATTGATATCGATTCCATTTTATTCGTGATGTTGTTGAATAGGGCAGTATACGCTTAAGGTCTTCAAGGTTGACACAAAGGACAATGCAGAGATATGTTGACCAAGGTGGTTCCTCTTGTCAAGTTCGGGCTTATCGTATGAATTTCAAGGTGTGAGTTCGCATCAACCGACGCATCAGATAGAGAACGGCAGGCAAGGTGCAGTAGCTACTAGTATGCACAAGGTTTCTGCGTAGTGTCTCTTGTTTCCTACACGAAGTTAGCTCACGTAGGCTTAGAGACATTGACCCAATGACGTTCATATGGAAGCTCAAAATTCATCTCGCGAGATTGTGAAGAAGTCGAGAAAATATTCAAGCCATCGCTACTCAAAAAGAGGAAAGAAATAAAAGGAAACCTTTTTTTCTTTGTTGGTTTTCCGAGCGTGATTTGGGATTTGATCCTTTCTAGGAAAGGATTAGACTTAGTGTTATAAGTATATGCTAGCTAGGATTTATTAAGGTGGGTAACATAGAACCTAAGAGTATTCAGCTTTTGTAACTTACTTTCTCCCTGATATTAATAAAAGTGTCGGTCAAGCCTTCGAGGACTAGGATCACATCAATCCAAACCACGTTAATTACCGTGTTTTTATCGTTTCCGCACTAACACCAGCGTTAATGAAAAATGACATGGATGAGTCATTTTGATAACAGCGATGGCATAAATGAGCCAAACTATAGATGAGTGGCATAAATGAGTCATTTTCGATAGTTCAATGGCATAAATGAGCCGAACTATTGACGAGTGGCATAAATGAGCCATTTCCGATAGTTCGATGGCATATTTGAGCCTTTTCTGTATAATCAAATGTTATTCTTGTGATAACATTAAATACAATAAGATGTTAGGTCCCTGCACATATATTTGAAGAGTCAAAACAGAAAAACAACGTTCAACTAAAACGATAGTAGTAATCTGTTAGAAGAAGTTCAAAATACCTAAGTCGTAAAGAAACTAAGCTACTAAGAAACGACCTACTTATCAAATCTAAATGCCAAAATAGACCGTGCAGCAGGCAGATCACAGTCATATTTGGTTTGGAAACGGTCACTGAGTTTCTTTCTAGGCCAATATATGCTTACAACACAATTCTCGATGTCCTTATCAAGTCCGCTCTCCAGTGGTTTAGCAATCTACAATCAACATAAGAGAGTAGGAACGAAGTAATTTTATCAGCTTCCACAGGTCAAAAAGTTAACTGATTGTCTCACCATGGTGATTTTATTTCTCTTGTTTGGTGTTTCAGCAAAGCATTTCATTGAAGACTAATCCAGTACAGTTTCGCAGAATGAAACAACTGGATCAGCTACCTACATATTGCACACACAAGAAAAAAGTACCACAACATCAGTAAATTTTGATAAACAAGTCCATAGTGTCAATAAAGTTTCCATTTGCCCTGAAACAAGCAGAGAACTGACAAAGACGAATTCATGAAGTGAAAGAGTTATACCCACAACTTCATTATGTATTCTAGGTACATTAATAGTAGGTAATATTGTGTGTTCAACGGACTATTCAACCTTTGTGATTGCAATAAGGTAACTCTTGTTGATTCACAAGCGAAGTTGTTGTTTCCATTATGGGAAGAGTTTGGTATTTGTGAATCAGTATCTCTTTTCCCTAATATGTGAACCAGACCTAATATGTGATCATGTGAACCAGACCTAATATGTGATGTGTTAATACATTTACATGGAGATGAGCATATATGGAAGGAGCAATTGCTTGAGGTTGTGGAACACGATATGAATTTTAATTTAGACTTAACTGCTTGAACAAGAGATGCTAGCACGTTGCATTCACTTTCTTTTTGTTTTTTTAAGTGTTTCCTAAATAGAGTCAAATTGCGAGGATCAGTTTGTTTGGTCGAGGCATGATGAGAGGTCCTTTAAGCATCTAGAGTTATCAGCAACATGACACAAGAAACACCAAAAAACCTGTTTGGCCAGCAGCTTGCTTCCAGTTTCGGGTGCCTACGACACAAGCATCTTACCAACTCGGAATTCGGAAGTTCTTTCCAGGAAAGTCATATCAATCTTTCACTTGATGTTCCATGGACATTTTGTATTTCCTGAATTGGATATACTGATATTTTCTATTACCTTTTCATGTCTTATTAATCTTGGTGCCAAATGTTTTGCATTCAGCATTTAAGTATAGAACCTCTGTTGGTTTTTTGCTTGCTATATCAAGCATGAATATAGAACATATTTATATTGCATTCTTAAATGTGTGATGCTACTGCAACTTAGTAATGGTACAAGTATGATTCTTGTGCAGGCTTACAGCTGTACATTCAAATAATAACTCTCAAAAGCTACAACGAACGGTTGCTGATGTGAAACCGCAACGAAATTACAGAGACTATGAAGGAGGTTTACGAGAAGTTCTACAAGAAATGAAGAAGTCTAATAGCTTTTTGTTGAATGGAAATTCCCATGTATTACTGTTGAAACAAACTCAATTACTACTAATGTGGGGAAGATCCTATGAAAATGCCTATGAGCATCACATAGTCCAAGCAAATTAATGTTTTATCATTTTTTTATCAGTTAATGTGTATAATTCTTTAGTTAACACACCTAAAAGAATATGCAATTTTCATAAACATAGAACTCATTTAGCAAACGAGGAATTGAAAATTGTTTTTATTGCTCTAGCATTTATTGTAAAGGCATTACCATTTGAAGCATCAACGATATCTTTTATGGCTACACATTATGCTTTAATGTCTACTTCCTAAAAACCCCAAATCAGAAAAACCCCTACGCTCTCTTTTCTCTCTCTCACCAGGCGATTATGGAGTTTTAGTCTTCCATGGCCGAAACTGTCTCTCCCCAAATTTCAAACTCGTGAGAGAGAAATCCAAAAACCTAGTTATGCGTCTATATCTAATCAATCAATTAGCACTCAAAAATCGGATGGAAACTTCCACTAAATTAAAGCTAATGTGATTCTATGTTCACGGGAAACCCACCGTGACTTTCAACTTTTTGGATTTGGAATCGTATATCCAACAAATCGGAAAATCAAGTCATTTAATTATCGGACAACAATAATTGACCTCATCTCGGGGACAAATCATAGGGCAATCAATGTGAGCTCTAATGTTCAGAATTTTTCAATTCGTAACAAGGAACTTCTTGATGCGGTGAGTTCAAAGGTTGGAAAAGTAAATTCTCTTACTCCTATTAACACTAGTAAGAAACTACAAGTTGTTGGAACTAGTATGGTTTTCTCCAAATATTCTTCGAGATGCAGACATTTTTGAGAGAGGCGAGGAGGATGCCATACTGGATGAATGTTTCGAAAATGCAGCCAGGGAAGGTCCAATATCCCCTAGACAACAACAAAGTGGGAAAACCAAGGGATAAAACCTATGGAATAAGCACAGCTACATATGGAAAGTTGGATCTGAGGAATTTGTCCCCAGGCAACTACCAATGAGACAGGCAAAGCAAAAGGTGGCAGTCCCTACCACTTCAACAAAGTCCACAAGATCAAAAGAAAAAATGATGAAGTTTCAAGACATATTGGAACGACTAGAAGTTCAAGACAAGGAGAAAGAGTTGCAGACGTTAGAAGATTTTACAAGTTCAAAGAAGAAGGGGCTTAGCTCTATTTTCTTTCTTGTATTATTTTCTCATTATCTTAGTATTATCATTTGTAATATCATCACAAAGTGTGTTATAAACTCTGTGTTGATCATAGCTTATTTGGTTCTTTCTGGTTTTTATTTTTTACATGCTTGCTAGTGGTAGAGGTTTATTTCTTTAGCTCAATAGGATTAGTAAGGTAAGGCATAGCCCCCTTTGCTTGTACTCGTCCCTTTGAGGTTCGCTTTTCGTTTCAGGAAATATATAAAATTAGCACTAGGCACCCACCTGTTGGAAATCTTACGGAAAATACTTGATCACGAACACTGTAAGGAACTCTTGCAAGATTAAGGCATGTCCGAAGACACTGTCCTTAAGGATATTTCACCTGGTATGGGTGTATCCCCAGGATTCAACAAGCTCTTCTAATACAAAACTATGAGCCAGAAACTAATAAAGATTTCATAAAATAGAAAATCCAGCATAATAAAATATAGGAAGAAGGAATTTATCTTTAATCTCATATCCCCTCCTCACAAAATAGTTGAGATTATATATAATGGTAGAAGAACCAACCAAATGGTAAAATACAGCCATCTTAATAATGTTGAAAATGTCCAATTCTTAAAAGCATAGTAATGATCATTCAAGACACAGTAAAGGCCATTCAAAACAATTTAAATCATCTGTTATATTTTGCAAGACTTTGAATTCAATGACCAATCAAATGGTCTGTTAAGCTTTAAAACCAACGTTATAGTATTACCAAATTATTAGCATATTAAACAGCCATTAACTTAATATTAAAATAATGAAAATAGATATTAGTAAAAGTATTTTTTTAAGATCCACGGTACCATAGTAGCTTGATTAATCTCAATGTCAAAATTTCGTTTTTATCTTTGTGCTTAAAACTTTATCTCTTCTGTCTAGACTATATTTACAAAAATATATATCTCATAAATTTAAAGATATAATTTATGAGCTTGCGAAGTGAGGACAAATTAACTAGTACTATTATATTTTGAATGACAGCATAAATGTAGAGAACATATCTATGCATATTAACATATAAGAACTATAAGGATGATGGTATGATAATATGTAAATGAATCTTATGTAATCCGCATCAAAACCCGTCGCGTACCTAGGGATCCTATCAGTACCCGCGCTATATGGCTAGCACCTGAGGCAGAGAAAGTACAACAGGCAGGAGTAAGCATGCTAGCTCAGAATAGGCCTTAGTACATGGAGAGTTAGTGGAATAGAAATGTAAATATACAAAGCATGATATTCTTCAGCTAGAATCAAGTCAAATTCGTTAAAAAGTAACATGTGGCACGTCTATCTTAGAACTTACAAATGAAAAAAAACAACTCATAGCTTGTAATCTTCATGGTTTTTAGAACAAAATATTTGAGAAGTATTAAATGATTTTGAAATTTTCTTCTTCACTTGAGCTACCATAAGAATTAACCAAAAAACAATGAGTAAACAATCTGTAATGGATATTTTCTTTTATTTTATGGTTGAATAGAAAAACATGATCAGAAAGTATCTACAAGCACGACCAATATAAATGGGAACACATTAAAGAAGGTTCATCAAATCTGGTTGAGTGGAAGAGCTACCATTGGATTACATATTGGGTAATGCAGCAAACCAAATGCAGTATTCACCATGTTGAATATCTAATTAGTGAAATTAAGTCTCCAATAATAGGAAAAAAAAATTATAGAGCAAAACGATGAAGCCCAAAGTACGATTTTTCTACTTACATCTATATAAGAGTAAAAATAAA
>NW_026726924.1:0-36428 GCF_029784015.1 Lycium ferocissimum
CGTTGCAAATGTCTTCATGATATTCATATGAATCATCCCCTCTGCAGCAAAAGCAAACATGCAATGGCAGTATGTAATAAAATGAATGGCCTTTTCAGCAATATGAATGAATGGCCCTCTCGGCAGTATGAATGAATGAATGAATGGCCGTCTCGGCAGTATGAGTGAATGAATGAATGACCCTCTCGACAGTATGAATGAATGAATGGCCCTCTCAGCAATAGAAAATAAACGTGCAATGGCCCTCTCGGCAGCAAAAAATAAACGTGCAATGGCCCTCTCGGCAACAAAAAATAAACATGCAATGGCCCTCTCAACATGGCCCTTTAGGCAGCAGAAAATAAACGTGCAATGGCCCTCTCGGCGACAGAAAAATAAAGAATTTGAAAGGAATTTAAAGCATGGAAGAATTGAAAGGGATTAAAAGATACAGATATAGCCCTTGTGGCTGGATGATCTTCCTTTCGTTCGTAGTGTGGGTTGTGACCCTCGCGGCCGGATATGCCCCTTTGTTTTTGTCATGAACCTTTTGGTTGAATATGTCTTTGTCATTCGCTTCGACCCTTTCGGCTTGATATGTCTTTGTTTTTTCTCTCTTTGTGCGGCCCTTTTGGTCGAACATGCCTCGAGGCTCATTCATTTCTTACACTTTGGTTGGGCGTATCCTTTCCCATTCGCTCGTAGTGTTGGTCTCGCAGGACTTGGCCTTCACAGTTCTATCGCTTTGCTGACAGTTAAACGGTTTGTTCTTGTTGGGCTAGCCTTTGCAGTTCTGTCCCTTTCCTGTCAAGACCTGCAACCACAGAAAAATTGTGAGTTTCCTAAAAGGCCGATCAGCGTTGTTGTCCTCCCATCTGGCGGCTTCTCTAGACGTCCTTCTAAACCCTCTTACCCTCGATATTCCTAGAGACGATTTTGGATTGCTCTTATACTAACGACTGTATATATTTTCTTGAAATCTACAGTACAAATTAGAAAAACGCATTGTTCTACATATGCATGTTCGTTTTTATTATTATATTTTTTTTTTGAAAAATCTTTTGTCATGACATGTGACTTTGAGTGTGATCTTCCGGATCCCCAGGGAGATACGACTTGTCACGACCCAACTAGGGTCATGATGGGTACCCAGAGCTTGCTACAGAGCACCGCTTATCATGCTAACTAACATACTCTACCTAGGCATATATCATTCTTAACACAAACTTATCATGGAACAGTCTCCAAACATCTCCCAAATCGTATATAAGCATAGGCCCATAAGGATACAAAAATGATGTACAAAATCTACAAGAAAGGGGGTCACATAACATCTACAACCCACACATATGCATCTACGAGCCTCTAACTGGAATGTTGGAATCATAGTGACGGGACAGGACTCCGCCGTCCCCAAACTATGTACACAAATGAATAAACTCATAGGCTGCACCTCCGAAGTAGTGGGGTGCTCCTGCACGACTGTTGAGTAAGCTCCTAAGCGTTTGCACCGTCTCCCTGTCTACCTGTGGGCATGAACACAACGTCCATAAAGAAAAGGACGTCAGTACGAACAATGTACTGAGTATGTAAGGCATATATGATAACATAATAAGGAAATATAGAAAGCATAAGGAGAAAGGATAACTGTAACTGCTTGCCTCTTGAGGTGGAATCATGCATGCTCACTTTTACCTTTAAAACATATCATGCGTACATACTTAAGCTGTCTGAATCAATCATATCATTAGCCCTCATCCGAGCCTCCCGTGTCCGGGGTAACCATCTCACGCCGTCCACTAGTGGTCTTTGTCCGTGCCTAATAAGCACGGTGTAACAAGCCGCCCGCCTTAGCGGTCTTTGCTCGACCGTATAGGCGCGGTGTAAAGCTATCAATCTATCCGAGTGATGTAAGATCGGGAGCCTCCGATTACAATATGGAACATCATCATTTCCATGCCTCGCCTTAAAAGAACTAGTATCATGAGGCGAGGCAACAACAAGGAACAACCTCAATGAATCGTAAACATACAATTCTCAAGCTTATGAAGGCATCATCATCATCATCACTATCACATAACATATCTCATAAGAAGCTCTTAAGGATCTTTAACTTTCATCTTTAGGGATGTAAGAAGGTAATGGGAATATAGGGAAGAATTTACCAAATCGGAGTCATGCCTTTGAAAGAAAGGGGACTAGCCTCACATACCTTTGTATCTCTTTGACTCTACCGTCTAATTGTTTGCCTTCCAAGCTCGCGATTCTACCTTCAAGAGAATTTGTACTAAGATTAGATAACCGGAAACATACTTAAGCTTAAGCTAAAGCAACTAAGGGCTAATGGGGATTTGGCGACATTTCCTTTGTTCCGACAACTTCCTCCATAAAATAAGACAACTCCCAAACATCAACAAGAACACCCATAATACATAATCAATAGATTCTTCAAGTTAAACATTGTTTACTTCTCAAATCTACCTTCAAAATCATCCATAACCATACCTATAATACAACATCATATTTATTCTTCGCATAACACTCTATTCATCCTCATATCATACTCCATTAACATCATTTGTATTATTCATCACAAGATTGTACTTATAACATGTCAAAAACTATAATTCAAGTCAAGTTATTATTCAAGAACATCACTACTTCCATATTTGCACTCCCTTTTCTTCTTCCTTCCATAATCCAAGTTTTTCAACCACTCAATATTCTTAATAACATAGATTGAATATAAAACTCAACTTTGATGATGTAGGAATGAACTTTGGATGAAATTACTTCACTTGGAGAAAACCCTACTTCAATACAAAAGGGCTTCTTGATCTCTACAAACCCTAGTGAGCATCCATACACTTGATTTTTACTAATTCTTGGTGTTTAATCCTTGATTTCCCTTGGATATATGATAATATGGTGTGAGGGATATTCTAAAGCTTCCAAGACTTAGAGAGAAAGTGAAATCTGAAAATTATGGGCAAGGGTCGTCTATTTATAGCTGACACCAGAAAATTTCAGAGAGGCGGCTCGACGGTCGGGTCGACGGCTCCATCGATGTGTCAATGGTCGGTCGGCGGCTCCGCGACTGCGCACGTAAATGCTCGATCACGCAGAAATGTAGGACGGTACACATCGACAGTCTGTCGACATGTCGGCGGCCCGTCGACCGTGTTGGTGCTGCGAAACTTTTACGATTCGGTTCGATTTCGCCGATTTGATCCGTTCAACTTATAGGCCTGTAAATTACAAGGAACACCTGCTGGTACATTTGTACATGGGTAAGACACTCTCTGCCTTAACTTTCTCCAATAAGCTTTCCTCTCTCTCCGCAAGTGTCTTTGGAATCTTAATTAGAATCATTAAGTATCCCTTCTTACTTGTAGGGACACCATAAACACCTTAACTTGCGTTAGTCTGTTTACCACATAACAACCCAAAATTTTGAGGTGTAACATTCTTGCCCCCTTAAGAACATTCGTCCTCGAATGTTAAGTTCTCGGGGATTCTACAGAAATTCTGCCAGAGTTTTCTCTATAATATGGCACTACCATCCTATCACAACACCCCAAAATAACATCGCCTCACAGGGCCGCAATAACAACAACAAGAAAACATAGCCAGACACGACCAAGAGCGTTAAAAGAAAGTGTTACATACCTTATGCCAATGGCGTCTTGTCTCAAACCTCTTCCGGGGGTGGAAATAAATGCGGATATTTGGACGTCATATCTTCTTCTGCTTCCCAGGTCATTTACTCTTAGTTATTGTTTCTCCACAAGACCTTGACTGAGGCTATCTCTTTGTTTCTGAGTTTCTGCACTTGCCTATCCAATACAGCAATAGGTACCTTTTCACAAGCTAACTTCTCTGTAACCTGAACATCATCTACTGGCACAACTCTGGAAGGGTCTCCAATACATTTGCGGAGCGTCGACACATGAAAAACTGGGTGGACTGATTCAAGCTACGGAGGTAAGTCCAAATAAGTTCATACTTGGCCTACTTTGCGCACAATCTTATAAGGCCCAATATATCGAGGACTAAGCTTGCCCTTCTTGCCAAATCTCATTACGCCTTTCATCGGCGACACTTTCAAGAACACCCAATCATTGGTTTGGAATTCCAAGTCTCGTTAGTGATTAGCCGCATAAGATTTTTGACGACTTTGAGCTGTCAACAATCGGTCTCGGATAAGTTTGACCTTCTCCATCGCTTGCTGAATCAATTCTGGACCTATCAGTTGGGTCTCTCCGACTTCAAACCGTCCAATTGGTGATCTATATTTCCTTCCATACAGAGCTTCATACGGAGCCATCTGGATGCTAGAATGATAACTGTTGTTATAGGCAAATTCAATTGCCTCCGAAATCTAATACACATGCCCGCAACATATCTTCTAAGGTCTGAATAGTTCATTCCGCTTGTCCATCAGTTTATGGATGAAATGCTATGCTGAGCCTCACTTGAGTTCCCAAACCTTCTTGAAAGGACTTCCAGAATTTAGCAGTGAATTGTGCTCCTCTGTCTGTGATAATAGACACTGGGACACCATGAAGTCACACTATCTCCTTAAGATACAACTTTGCATAATCTTCTACTGAATATGTGGTTCTGACTGGAAGAAAATGAGTTAATTTCGTGAGTCTATCAACTATCACCCATATGGAGTCATACTTGCGCCGAAAGAAGAGGCAAACATGAAATCCATATTGATCACTTCCCGTTTCCAAAGTTGGAATTTTCATGGCTTGTAACAATCCTCCTGGCTTTTGATGCTCAATTTTCACTTGTTGGCAATTTGGACACCGGGCTACAAATTTCGCTATGTCCTTTTTCATTCCATCCCACCAATATATTGACTTAAGATCATGGTACATCTTTGTCGCTCCTGGGTGAATGGAATACCGAGAGTAATGAGCTTTTTCTAGAATCTGACGACATAGTCCTGCAACATTTAGAACATATAGCCTGCCTCGGTACCAGAGAACTCCATCCGCAGAAACTTCAAATGGTGACTTTTCTTTCTCAGGAAATGTATCTCCATAATGACTCAACTGGGGATCTTCATATTGGCACCTTTTCACTTCCATATCCAGGAATGAAACAGATGGGTTATGAACAGTAACTCCTGCACTGCCCGAATCAAGAAAACGAACTCCGAGGCTAGCTAGCTGGTGGAGCTCACGAACTAATTCTTTCTCCGGTTGAATGTCACATAAACTGCCCATGGATTTACGGCTAAGAGCATCGGCCACCACATTTGCTTTTTCCCGACGATATAGTATACTCAAATCATAGTCCTTCAATAGCTCTAACCACCGCCTCTGCCGTAAATTCAACTCCTTCTACTTGAAAATGTACTGAAGACTCTTATAATCTGTATAAATATCAACATGTACACTATACAAGTAATGTGTCCATATCTTCGCGTGAATTACAGACCAATGCAAGACCGGGGTCGATAATTCTTCTCATGTTTCCTCGGCCCCGTTCGGAGGCAAAAGCTATAACCTTTTCCATCTTTGTATTAATACCCAACCCAACACCGGAGGCATCACAATAAACAACATTGCCTTCTGATCCTTTTGGAAGTGTCAGGATTAGGGTCGAAGTCAATCTATCTTTCAACTCCTGGAAACTACATTCTCAGGTATCAGTCCATTGAAATTTTGCTGATTTCTGAGTTAACTTCATCAATGGTGCTCAAATAGAAGAAAATCCTTCCACAAATCTTCTATAGTAACGTCAATCCGCAAAAGTCGCAAACTTACGTAGGCGCCAGAGGCCTTGGCCAAGTCTTCTGACCTCGATCTTTTGAGTATCCACGCGAATACCATCAGCTGAGATAATATAGCCCAGAAAAGTCACAGAATTCAGCCAAAATTCACATTTCGAAAATTTAGCATACAATTCATGAGTCTGAAGAATTTCGAGGACCGTACGTAGATGATCCGCATGCTCTGCTTCTGACCTAGAATAAACCAG
Source organism: Lycium ferocissimum (assembly GCF_029784015.1). NCBI lineage: Eukaryota > Viridiplantae > Streptophyta > Magnoliopsida > Solanales > Solanaceae > Lycium > Lycium ferocissimum. The sequence continues at coordinate 5,977 of NW_026726924.1, forward strand.
AATGTCACGACCCAAATCGATGGGCCATGACCAGTGCCCGAGTTGGACACTCGTATACGAACCTGCTAAATATAATTAGACTGGAATTAAGGATAATGTGGAAATTTGTAAAAGCAAGCTATAGACTCATAATGTCACATATCAGAATGAACCTGTCTCCTGAGGAGTCACAGCTAACCAAAACATAACAAAATATGCAAACCGACAAGGCTGCCACTAGATACAGGAATATCCAAAACGGACTATGTCAATAGAGCTGACCAAAGCCCATATACAACCCACACATGTCCACAGACCTCTAAGAGTATAATAGTGAAATATGACGGGACAGGGCCCCGCCGTACCTCTGGATATGCATAAGTCAAGTCTATATCAAAGGATCTATACCCAAAATAACTAAAGCTTCGGAACAATGGAGCTCTCCAAGCGTACCGAGCGTGTGCTAGGGTGGAGGATCGCGGATCGAGAGTATCATCCACCCGGGCATAAACGCCCCCCGAAGAAAAGGAGGGTCACATTTAAAAATGTCGAGTAAGTAATGCATGAAGTACAATAAAGAAGATCATGACTTAGTAAAAGATGATAGGAGACAAGTATGATAGTCAAAGATACCAATGCACCTGTACCTTATGAGATGAGAGTCATGCATATCTATATATCATACCCGGCCTATTATGGGACTCGGTGAAATAATCATATATGTACCGTACCCGGCCCTCTAGTGAGGGACTCGGTGAAATAATCATATATATATACATGCCACCCTCTAGTGAGGGACGCGGTGAACAATGCAGTGAACCCGTGCACGAATACATTTTAGGCCGGGACTAGGTGAAATGATGTAATAACGTTATGCACGAATAGAATATCGGGAGCAACCATATACAACTTAAATCATCATACGAGACTTAATAGAATAATTAGAATGAACCAACACAGAGAATCAAAGACAAGCTTGTCATGTCAAGTACCACTGAGAACTAGAATTCATTGGAATTATGTACGTTCATCGTCCGCTCGTTTTATGTAATTCATGCCAAAAAAGAAGGAAGGGATAGCTTTACATACCTGACAATCTACCTAATCACCCAACGTCTACTCCTCGAGTTCGTATGTCTACAATCACGGCGATTATCACCCAACGTCTACTCCTCGAGTTCGTATGTCTATAATCACGACGATAATATCACGATTAGAACATTTACACCACTTACTATCTAATTTGTATATGAACGGAACTTAATGAAATTCGGGCAGGATTTCCTCTATAAACTGGACAATCCCGAAAATCCAATTCAATTGAATCTTCAACAACATCAACAACAATACCAACCATTAATATACATCATAACTAAGCTAATCCCATTCATTTAATCCAACTAAAACATCCCCCGATCCATAAATCTCAACAAAACAACAAACGAGTTTATAACGCTATTTTCTCCGTTCTAATCCGTTAAAACTCTAAATAAACTTATTAACAATGAAAAAGGGACCTTAATCTTACCTTAAGTATGCAGCAACCACGTCAACACTCTTCTTTTTGGTTGATTTTTAGCTCAAACTGAAGGCAACGCGACGTACAACGCTTTTCTCTTTATGAGCTTCGGGATTCGAGGCTCGGATTTTGACCAAAATTACTTTCTTAGCCTAGAAGTTCTCTCCCTCTCTCTATAATATTCTTGGAAGCTCCTAGATGAAAATGACCAGCCCTCAAATGAAATTTCCATATATATTAAGGTTAATGGGCCTCACGGGCCGAAATATAAATGCTTGGGTCGGGTCTCAACTTGTCGCCCATGCACCAACTTGCAACTTGCATCGTCCATAATTCCTTATCCCGATATCATTTTGATGAGCGGTTTGTTGCGTTGGAAACTAGACTCGATGAAATCCATTTTAGGCTTTTTAAATAGCTTAAAACTCCTCATATACTAGGAGATATGCCTCCAACAATATGGGCTAAAAATCTGGTCCGAGATTTTACTGAAGTTGTTCCGATTCATTTCGTTTAGATTCGTTTAAACTTCTAATCCTCTTCCAACCCTAATGTAACCTCTTATAAATACATATACATACTCATATACATCCATAAAAATCCATACACGTGTCTCGAAGGGTCCAGAGAATCACAATAACCTTAAACATAACTAAAGAACTCACAAAGCTTCGCCGAAACTCCAATCGCAAAAGTATATTCATATCTTTTGTCCATCTTCTATATCATTACTAATAATCTCAAATACTTTAAAAGGGCACTCATATTACCTCGTATACATACTCATAACACGATGTCAAATCCTTTAGGTTGCCATGTCACCTCAGGATACTTAAAGGCAACCATATATATATATATATATATATATATATATATATATATATAATGATATTCTTACTAACTCGATTAACTTTCCTTGAACTTTCTTAACTCATTCATTCTTGTCTTAAGCCAAGTAGCACGAACTCTTACGGGGTGTAACAGTAATGTGATGTGACCGAGCCTGACTCAGGCTGCCTATGTATCCAAATGGAATCAGGTCATAACGTAGTTCAATTACAATGGAAACGAAGATTAATAAAGGGATTGACTTAGGTGGGTGTTATATCCCGTATGTTTGTACATTGGGACAATTCGGGTTAACTATGATAAGTTAGGGACAAAACCATTCCGGGATATGAAGTCGGGACGTTTGACCTTCGATTTTGTTTTGAGACCTAATTTGTGCATGAATTTGTTGCATGGAACAATTAGAAAAATTTGGGACCAAAAGTGATATATTTGGAAGTTGAAAATCATGCAAAAATAGCCATGTGGCCGTGTGAATGGGAGATGGATCCCACACATTTTTGTGTTCAATTTTTATTGCTCCAACACATTAGTGTGGGCCAAGATCATGTGCAAATCTAGTGGGGGATTAAAAGATGACTTCTAAGTCATCTATACTCATTCTCAACACTTAGAAAAAAAAATAGAAGTTGAAGAACCATCAACCATGGCTCCTGCCAAGAGAGAAAAATCAACTTCTATTTCCAAGCCATCCCAAAATTATTTCTTTGTGCTAACCCACTATTTTCGAGGTCCCTAAGTAGCGTGGAAGCGTTGATGGGTCATCCAACCATTGCTAGGTATGGGTGATCGCAAACCCCAGGGGAACAGAGTTGAAGAAGAAAGGTGAGATTTAATTATGTTTCATATGTTATAAAGGTTGTATATGTTGTAGTATGTTAAAATGAATAAATTTCATGAAAATATAGTGTGTTGGAGTTTGAGGCCATGTGTGTGAGATTTTAGCCGTGTAAGTGTGTGTGTGTTGTGTTGTATTGAAGTGTTGAATTCTTTTTATAGTATGTTGATGGTTGTAGTGTGAAGAAATGAATGAGAATTATCCATATATGTATATATATGTTGTGTGTTGGCCGAAAATGATCATGGAATATGACAAAGAACGTATTAATGTCGCTTAGTGTTTTAGTCGTCGTCGCTATGAAGTCTATGTTGGAAATGAATGTTTAATGACTCAGATGCTGTAAACGTATGGGCTGATTTGGAGGTTATTTTACATTTAATGTAATTTGTATATTGATGAGAATAGCATTGTTAGAATGTGAGTGGTGGATGCAAAACCATGATTTAAAATATGGAATGTGTTAAAGTGAGGTTCTCGGGTTTGGGGGCTGATTTCGGGTGAATTGGAGAAATTGTTGGATTGTTGGAAATGCTATATGAATTGCTTTGAATGTCTTTAAATATTGTTGGTATGGGTTCGGGTTAGTATTTGAATGTATAAGCATCGATGTTGGCTTGAATGTAAGCCGTTGAATCAAATATATTGAAAGTTGTTGAATGATGAAAAAGGGGCTTATTAATGTTATATTACCTTTCGGATTGATTATTGATGTTGCTAGGTTGGTGGTTGTTGTTGTTGTTGATTGTTGATTTGGTAAAAGTTCAATTTTTATTTATTTGGCCTGACTGGAAGTCTTTGCCCAAATTTGTGGGAATTTGATGTTCGTTTCGAAATGAATTCCTAAATACCTTTAGCTAATGTTTGGCATATTATGATGAAATTGTAGATCCTAGAGAGCCCGAAGTTTGAGTTTGGACTATCTTCGAGGGCGGATAAGGTATGTAAAGCGCAACCCTTCCTTCTCTTGGCATGCCTTAGTCGTAAATAGGCTATGATACGAGTCTCGAGGAAATTCTACTCTCGCGATCCGACCATGTCTGTGATTCTTATTTGTTCCTTACTCTTCGTATGTTTGATATGATAAAATATTGGCCCTTATGTCTTTTGTATGGCTAAGTTTAAAAAGTTGCATAAAAGTTTGGTTTTTAAAAGAGTTTTGTTCCTGAATGATTCCGAAAACTACGAAAGTCCGTAACTTTCACAGACAGAACCGGATCACTCCGATATGCTCAAAAATGATTCTATGACGTATAAGGACTATGATTTTCATGGGCGGGCCCGACTTGAGTCGACACCTCTCCGTGGGCCCCGCGACTTTTCTTATGTACTTCCGACTATTTTTGAAAGGATATGATATGACGATTATTTCGATTTCGGGTACGATCAGTTTACTTATTTTTTTTTTGAGTTGGTAATAATGATTTGATAATATATGATAACTATGATTTTCGTAGGCGGGCCCAGAGTGGATTGACGCTCGTCCGTGGGTCCCGCAATCTTCTTCTGTAAAATTCTAATGGCTTTTGAAAGAATTTAATATAACTATTTTCCGACCCCCGAGTATGATTACTTATTTATCTGTTAAGTCTGAAATGAGGATTTCTATGCATGTGATTTGGATACGTGGTTATGATTTCTGAGATTCGGTTTGATATGTTCCGAGTGACATTCGGAGGAATTTTGATTTGACTATTACCTTGGTTTTGAAATAATAGTTCGCTTTGGTGGTTTTGTTGAGTTTGCAATAATGAATTGTATGCATATGGCTACTTACGATTCTGCTCGTGCGTTTTGTTGTTATATCCTTCACCGGATCCCGGGCCGGTTGTTATCGTGCGCACTATTCTGAAGTATGATGTGTTTCCGAAGTATGATGTGATACGAAGTATGATGTGACGCACGCCGAGCCCCTCTTGGCCGGGCACCGTGTATATATGTTATGATGTGTGACGAGAGATGTTCGGAGATATAAAACCTTCGAAGTATGATGTGTTGTGGCATCCGGATGGGTGGCGACCACGTTACGTCATCGGGTCCCATTGCGGACCGTATGTGATATGTGATATGATGTTTGATAATATGATAATCTGATATGATATGATATATGAAGGTGTGATGTGATGTATGACTATTATTATTATATATATGGATCGGGCCGTACGTTCCTCGGCGTTATTATTATATATATGGATCGGGCCGTACGTTCCTCGGCATTATTATTTTATTTATGGATCGAGCCGTACGTTCCTCGGCATTCGGTTAACGTCAGTTTATATGATATATTCTATTTTACGTATATGTGGGGACGTAAATGTTTTTCAAAATAAAGCTAAGCATTTTGGACATTCTGATGGTTATATTCGTCTTCTGCACTGATTATGTATGATTTGTATTTCGGATAAGTACTTTGGTATTTGGGTTATTATACTCACATTCTGTACGCCTTACTTCGGTTATGATTTCGTTTCTGCACCTTCTGCTTTGCATACTCAGTACATATTCCGTACTGACCCCCTTTCTTCGGGTCGCGTTTCATGCCCGCAGGTACGGATACGCGTTCGGTGATCCACCGGCGTGGATTTCCATTCTCGCTCGTTCGCAGTGCTCCTTTGTTCTCGGGAGCCGTATTTTGGGTATATACTCTTCCGATGTATATGTTTATGTTTGTTCGGCACGGCGGCCCCGTCCCGTCATCCGATTCCGTTGTTCCGTATTAGAGAGGTCCGTAGACATAGATGTGGGTTATGTATAGTTTTGTTCGTACGCGACGTGTGAGTTGTGTTTGGGCGGCCCATCCGCCGGCAGCCTCTCGTCGGCCGCGTATATGTATGCTTTGACATGTTTTGTATATTATGACGCCCCTTACACCGTGGAAAAGATATGTGTTTGTATGCGTCCGTTTGGAGCCACGTTTGACATTTATATATGTATGAGTCGTTTGTATGCCGAATCTAGTTAAAGAGCGCGTACGGGTGCCAACGGCACTAGTCACGCTCACTGGGTTGGGTCGCGACAGTGGGGATTGCCTACATATCCCACCAAGGGAAGTCAGGTCGCATCGTAGTTCTAGTTACATGAAGATAATGTTTTTGGGGTTTTCTATTACAAAAAGACTGGACCCGATGTGGGTTGCCTACATATCCCACCGTGGGAAGTCAGGTCAGCGTAGTTCTATTACAATAGAAATACAAATTACAACGGAAAAGAAAAAGCTAGCTTGGATGTCTTCTGATGTAGTACTTCTTGATCGAGTCTGAGTTGATGGGCTTCGTGCTCACGTTACTATCCAAGTTCTGCCAAAATCAATGCTCCTCCTAAAAGCACTTGATGAACCACGTATGGACCTTACCAATTTGGTGCGAGTTTCCCTTTAGCTTTGTTCTGATGAGGAAATATTTGCTTTATAACCAATTGCCCTGGTTCGAATTTCCTAGGCCTTACTCTGTTGTTAAATGTCTTAGACATCCTATTCTGATAAGCTGGCCGTGACAGACAACATCCATCCTTTTCTCATCAATGAGCATCAATTGTTCGTGTCTACTACGTATCCATTCTGCTTCATCCAACCCAACATCTTGGATAATCCTTAGAGAAGGTATCTCTACTTTTGCGGGTATCACAACTTCTGAACCATAGACCAACATGTAGGGAGTTGATCCTGTGGATGTTCAAGCTGTGGTACAATAACCAAGCAAAGCATATGGAAACTTTTTATGCCACTTTCTGTGACTGTCCATTATCTTCCTCAAGATCTTCTTGATATTCTTATTTGCTGCCTCAATAACTCCATTCATCTGCGGTCGATATGCTGTGGAATTTCGATGAGCCATCCTAAACTTTTCACAAGTCTCTCTCATAAGATCGTTGTTGAGATTGGCTGCATTATCTATGATAGTTGACTCTGGAATCCCAAATCTGCAGACTATATTGTTGCGAACAAAATCTGCCACCACCTTATTTGTTGCTGCCTTGTACGTTGAAGCTTCGACCCATTTGGAGAAATAATCGATGGCCACCAAGATGAAGTGATGTCCATTTGATGTAGGATGTTCGATAGGTCCGATCACATTTGTGCCCCAACTGGCGAACGTTCAAGTGGAACCCATTACATTGAGCTCGTTTGAGGGAACTCGAATGAAATCTCCGTGAACCTAACATTGATGACACTTTTGTACATAGCGAATGCTTTCTCTTTCCATAGTCATCCAAAATATCCCGCTCTCAGAATCTTCTTTGCCAAAGTGAATCCGTTCATATGGGGTCCATATGTTCCTGCGTGTACTTCTTCTAGCAACCTTGTCGCTTCTGTGACATCCACACATCTTAGCAATCCTAGGTCTGAAGTCCTCCTACATAGGATTTCTCCGTTGAGGAAAAAATGATTTTACATTCTCTTTAAGGTCCGCTTTTGTTTGTTAGTAGCATTTTTCGGATATTCTCTCATCTCGAGCAACTTCTTAATGTCGTAGTACCATGGCTGGCCGTCCAATTCCTCATCGACGTGAAAATAATACGCTTGTTGGTCGTATATTTCTACCTTGATAGGGTCGATGTAATTCTTGTCCGGATGTTGGATCATTGATGACAATGTCGCAAGGGCATCAGCAAACTCATTTTGGATTCGAGGGATATGCTTGAAGTCAATCTCCGTGAACTGCTTGCATAACTCCTTCACGCAGTGTAAGTATGGAAGAATTTTGATATTCTTAGTGGTCCATTCTTCTAGTACCCAATGAACTAATAGGTCAGAATCACCTATTACCAAAAGTTCCTTGATGTTCATATCAACCGCCATCCTAAGCCCGACAATGCAAGCTTCGTATTCCGCCATATTGTTAGTACAGGGAAATCTAATCTTTGCTGAGATAGGATAGTGCTGACCAGTCTCGAAAATCAAACTGCTCCTATTCCGACTCCTTTAAAATTTGACGCTCCATCAAAGAACATTCTCTATCCTAAAGAAGGCTCTGAAATATCTTCCCTTGCGAATAGTACTTCCTCATCGGGAAAATAGGTTGTATGCAGCTTATATTCATTGTCTATAGGGTTCTCTTCAAGGTAATCTGCCAAGGCTTGTCCCTTGACAGCCTTATGAGTTATGTACACGATTTCAAACTCACTTAACAAGATCTGCCATTTTGTTAATTTTTCGGTGGGCATCGACTTCTGGAAGATGTATTTGAGTGGATCCATCCTTGAGATCAAGTACGTGGTGTATGCGGATAGGTAGTGCCTCAAACTTTGTGCGATCCAAGTCAAAGCACAGCATGTGCATTCCAACAAAGTGTACCTTGCCTCGTACGGTGTGAATTTCTTACTTAGGTAGTAAATTGCATGCTTTTCTTCCCCCATCTCATCGTGTTGTCCCAACACACATCCGAACGCACCATCCAATACGGACAAGTACAGTAATAGAGGTTTCTCTGGTTTTGGCAGGACCACTATGGGTGGACTGGACAAGTACTCCGATTCATTAAGGCCTTCCGACACTCTTCGTCCATTCAAAGGCGCATCTTTCTTCAATAGCTTAAATATGGGTTCACAAATCACCATCGATTGTGCGATGACCTACTAATGTATTAAGCCTTCTGAGGAAACTCATTACGTTTTTCTTGCTCTTCGAGGGAGGCAAGTCTTGGATTGCCTTAATTTTCGAAGGATCCAACTCTATACCTTTTCTGCTAACAATGAATCTAAATAATTTTCCAGTTGGAACTCCAAATGCACATTGTGATGGATTCAACTTCAAGTTGTACCTCTGCAATTGTTCAAAGAACTTCCTTAGGTCAGTAAAATGATCTGAACTCCTTCGAGATTTGATAAGGACATTGTCCACGTAGACTTCGATCTCCTTATGAATCATATCATGGAACAAAGTAGTCATGGCCCTCATGTAGGTCGCGCCGCCGTTCTTGAGGCCAAATGACGCATCGGTAGGCTTAGTAGCCGTACACTCCCACGCGGAGTGGTAAACACCGTCTTTTTTGCATCATCCTCATGCATCAAAATCTGATGATATCCCGCCAAGCAATCGACAAATTACTTCAACTCATGTTTTGCACAATTATTGATGAGTGTGTGGATGTTCGGAAGGGGGAAGTCATCCTTAGGACTAGCTTTGTTGAGATCCCGATAATCCACACATATCCTGATTTTTCCGTCCTCCTTTGGAACGGTCACAATGTTGGCCAACCAGGAGGGGTAATTTGTAACCCTCACACATTTATTTCAATCTGCTTAGTGACTTCCTCTTTGATTGTTAAACTCAAATCGGGCTTGAACTTCCTTGGCTTTTGCTTGACCGGCGGGCGGGTGGGATCAGTTTGTAGCCTATGAGAGACGATGTCGATACTTAACCCGGGCATGTCGTCATAGGACCAAGCAAATACGTCGCCATACTACTTAAGCAATTCCAACAATTCTTACTTCCGTTCAGCTTTCGGAAAGTGTATGCTGATCCGAGTTTGCTACACTGTTTCTTCGTCTCCTAAGTTAACTATCTCAGTTTATCCAAGTTCGGTTCCGTTTGATTCTCGAGTTACTCAATCTCTTGCGGAAGATTCTCAAGCACATGCTTTCATCGTATTCCTCGTAATCTTGTACACCGTTTGTACTTTGCTCAACAGTTTTGTTACATGTCATAATCGTAGAATGAATAGTTTTACTAGCTTAAGTGCGGAAAACGAAAAGCGAGTATAAGTAAGATATGATATTTTTAATCGAAAACTAGAAATGCGTTTTCATTACTTTTAAAGAAAGAGGCAGATGACAAAAGAGCACAAGCATGATTCAAGCCTCAATTGATCGTGCTATTTTGAAAACAAACTACAATTCTACACTACCAAGACTCCCGACATGTTACACCTCGTAGTTTTGTACGTGAAATCTATTAGGTATTAGTCATTTTAATTGTGGACCCAAGAATACTTCCGAGGATATATGAGATTATATGCACCTATCTCATGGTTACGAGAGTTTAAGTTCATATGATAAGCTAGGGAAGGATTGGAGGACAAGTGAATTAAGGAAATTAGGTTTGTTGAAACTTTGAAGAAAAGATGGGGGTTAATTTTGTCCTTACTTGAGGAAGGAATATCTCGCAGTATACTAGGAGTTTTGAAATGAAACAAAGGCCTAAATTGAAGTTCACGAAGTCTAGTTTCCAACGCAATAAACCACTTATCGATACGATATCGGAGTAGAGAATTATGGACGTTACAAGTTAGGTGGGCGGAGCAGGGATTAACCCTAGGGCCGTGAACGCAAAAAGTAACCCTGAGAAACCCTTCGCGATCGCGACCCTAGGGCCGCGAATGTGAAGATTAACCCTGAGAAACCCTTCGCGAGTGTGACCCATGGCAGCGAATGCAAAGGGCAAATTTAAGTCGGTTTCCACCGACTTCAACACACTATATAAGGGTTAAAACCCTCATTTTTTCCACAATAATTTCAAAAAACGCTCAGCAAACATATGAGGGTATATATACATTATAAAGTGAGGATTTTGAGAGATTTCAAGTGACGAAGTATTAATCGAGGTCCGGGTAACATGTAGTCGCGATTATAGTTTTGTCTTGCAACGGAGTTGGCTCGGATTCAACACAAATATTAAAGGTCTTGCTATTCTAGTACGTATAAGGTATGAATCTCTCTTTATTAACGTTGATTTAGGAATATTTATGAGAATAAGAGTTATAATTATTGTGTTGGTGTTGTTGGCTTATGGATTGAGGTTTAAAGAAAGTTTTGGATATAATTGTATACTTTTATCTTATAGAATCTTGATGATATTGTTGTTGATGTGGTTGGTATTGTTTGGGAGTTGTTTTGGTATTTGGAGGAAGTAGATAATATAGGGGAGATGCCGCCCAAATTTACGTAACCCAAATTAGTCTTCGATAACTTGTACATATAAGTTGATCGGAAATATGATGAAAGTATGATTAAAGATGTATTTCTCGCTATATAGGTTCAGGTGAAGGGCGAGCATTGGAGTAAAGGATCCTTTAAGTGGTGGCTTGACGAATAGGGTATGTAAGGTATTCGTTTCTCTCTTTCTTTGGCACGAATCCAACTAGAATATGAACATGAGCGTTCCATAACAAATTCACTCCACTCCTATGCTTTGTATTTCCAATCTTAATGTCTTAATTATTTGATTGATTATAGAAATGTTATCATGTCTATCGTCATTAAGTTATTTCTTTGATGTGACACAAATTCCATAAATTGTTCGGAGGTTACCGACCTTATGTCACTCCAAAGGGCCGGTGTTACTTCATTGACTCCTCATGCATTATATATATATGTATGCATTATTTTACTACACCGAGCCGCGCTATAGTTGGTCGGGTACGACACCTATTGTGCAACTACTGATCAGTTGGTACGTTACACACCGAGTCCTGAAAGGGTTGGGTACGTTATATACTGACTCCCGAAAGGGCCGGGTACGTTATACACCGAGTCCTGATAAGGCCGGTATGTTATACACGAGTCCCGAAAAGGCCACATTATAATGATACTATATATATCTCGTATATACTTGCACATGATTTTTATCCTCCTTATAATTCTATCTTACTCACGTTATTCTATTCCTACCTCATACATACTCAGTATTTTATCAATACCGATATCCCATTACACGAGACGCCGCATTTTTGCTGCAGTGCTCGACGGGGTTATTCGAGGAGCAACCGCAAGAGGATTTTTCGTTAGCATTCGGCGTGTTAGCAAATGCCACTACTTCGGAGTTGCTATCTTTGGGTACTTTTATGCTAATGTAATATATGTTCATATGCACATTCTTAGAGGCTCATAGACATAACGGGGTATGTAGATACTATGTACGGTTATGTCGGCTTTGTTTTGGTCTGTGATATTTCCCTGTTAGCCTTGCCGACTTTATGATACTCGTGATGTTGTAGCGACCTTGTCAGTTTGCATATGTACATATATATTGGATTATCGTATATTTTTATGTTGGGCCTTTTTTGCGTATAGGTATACGCTAAGTTATAGTATATGGTATTCACCTTAACCGTTAAGTCAGGTGGTTCCTGGCCTGTGAGTCGGAGCCCGTCATACTCCTCGTTGGGGGTGTGACAAATTGGTATCGGAGCAGTTCAGTCCTAGGGATTTGTATGAGCCGTGTCCAGTAGAGTCCTGGTTATCGGTATGTCGTGCACCATATCTATAGCCAGGAGGCTACAGGGCATTTAGGAATATGCTTTTCTTCATGATCTAGATCGTGCGATAGAGCCAAGTAAGGATGAAATTATCTAATATTTTCCTCTTTAAATTTCAACGATGCCTCAGAGAAAGAAGAAGGCTAGGAAAATACGGGACGCTGTGGGGGAAGGCCCGAGCCGAGTATCCCCAGCCGAGTTCGGGCAAGGCGAGGCTCAGAGCGCTACCCCCTCGCATGCTACCTCTACTCCATCAGTTGCGGAAGGGCATGATAGAGCTCCAGTCCCTCCGGCTCCTCAGCCTCCAGCTCATCCCCCCTGGTTGCCCGCATCGGGACTTCCAGAGACGGTCCTAATTATTGACTAGATTGGTGGCTACTCAGACTTAGCGGTAGGCTGGCCTTCCGGACAGGGCTGTTAGTTCCCGCGTGCGAGACTTTCTTACTTTGGACCCTCCGGTGTTCACGGGGATAAACCCGAAGGATGACCTTCAGAACTTTATAGATCAAATGGGCCGCGTTTTTAGGGTAATGCATGCTTCTGATACATAATCAGTGGAGCTAGCTTCTTATAGGTTGTGGGATGTGGCGGCAGTATGATATGAGTCGTGACAACAGTCGAGAGGGCAGAATGCACCTCCAGCAGTATGGCTCGATTTCACTAGAGCCTTTTAAGATCATTATTTGCCAGCCGAGGTCCACAGGGCCAGGGCTGATAAGTTTCTATTGCTTCGCTAGAATAATATGAGCGTTCGGGAATATAGTTTGAAGTTTAACTCCTTGGCTAGATATGCTCCGGCAATGGTAACTGAAATGGAAGATAGGGTACATCGTTTCGTGACTGGACTTGGACCTCACCTGATTAAGTATTGTATGACGTCTTGGCTGCGGTGCATGGCGGCTCCGGATATTGCTCGTATGAATGTACGGCGTATGATGATAGACCCACTTATTCGGATGTGGGTCGGAAGTTTGAGAGGGCCGGTTTTTTATAGGGGAGAATCGAGCCGCAGTCGAGGCCCCACCGCCCTTTGTGATCGGTGATAAGGGCCACTTTGGACAGTGTCGCCAGGGTATGGGGGTGCGTAACTTTTATGGGCAGCCTAGTCATATTGTGAAAGCTATCCATCTCATGCGGTAAAGGAGGCACGACTCGGCCGGCGAGGTTCGATCACAGGTTCTTCATCTTCTGTTCACCCTCCTGGGCAAGGTTCTTCTTCAGTCTCGACAGGTAGAGGTAGGGGAAGAGGTCAGATGTCTGGTTCCGGCAGCAGCTAAAATTGTATTTATGCACTTATAGGGCGGCAGGATCTTGAGTCGTCCCCAGATGTTATGACAGGGATTTATCCATCTGTTCCTATGATGTCTATGCATTGATTGACCCGGGTTCCACACTATCTTATATCACTCCTTATATTGCTGATAAGTTTGGTATTAAGCCCGAATCTTTGTCCAAGCCTTTCTTAGTTTCTACTCCTATCGGGGAACCTGTTGTTGCGAGACAAATTTATAGTAAGTATGTGGTTACGATATTTTGCTGATTTAGTGGAGTTAGAAATGGTGGACTTTGATGCTATTATGGGTATGGATTGGCTAACCTCTTGCTATGCAATTGTGGAATGTAGGTCCAAAACTGTGAAATTTCAGTTTCCGGGGGAACCAGTTCTTAAATGGAAGGGCAATACTCCAGCTCCAAAGGGTAGGTTTATTTCCTACCTTAAGGCGCGGAAAATGATTTCCAAAGGCTATATTTATCATTTGGTTCGAGTTAGGAGCACTGAAGCCGAACCGCCAACTTTGCAATCCGTTCCTGTAGTTAATGAATTTCAGGATGCATTCCCCGATGAATTACCAAGTCTCCCTCCTGAAATGGAAATTGAATTTGCCATTGATGTGTATCCGGGCACTCAGCCCATCTCCATTCCTCCTTATCGTATATTCCCTGCCGAATTGCGGGATTGAAGGTGCAATTGTAGGATTTGTTAGACAGGGGCTTCATTAGGCCCAGTACTTCTCCGTGGGGAGCACAGGTATTATTTGTGCGCAAGAAGGATGGCTCACTAAGAATGTGTATTGACTACCGACAATTGAATAAGGTGACTATCAAGAACAAATATCCATTGCCTAGAATTGATGATTTGTTCGACCGGATAAGGGGCCAAATGCTTCTCGAAGATTGACTTAAGGTCGGGGTATCATCAACTACGTGTAAAGGAAGCATTCCAAAGACAACACGATGAGATATTGGCATTTTGAATTCTTAGTTATGTCTTTCGGATTGACAAATGCTCCTGCGGCATTTATGGCGCTAATGAACACAGTATTCCGGCCCTTCTTGGATGTTTTTGTTATTGTATTCATTGACGATATCTTGGTATACTCTCGTTCGGAGACGAAACATGCTGATCATCTCCAAGGGTCGCAAAACATTGCGAGATCAAAGAAATTGTACGCAAAATTTTCCTAATGTGAATTTCTATTTGACCTCGGTGGCTTTGGGCCATATCTTGTGTCTTATAAGGGTATTAAAGTTGGCGATCGGGAGATCAAAGTCATTAAGAATTGGCCCCGGCCAACAACAGCTTTGGAAATCCGAAGTTTCTTGGGCCTTGCGGGATATTATCGGAAATTTGTAGAAGGTTTCTCTTCTATAGCAGCTCCCCTTACAAATTAACTCATAAAGGGGCCAAGTTTCTATGGTCAGAAGCGTGTGAGCGGAGTTTTCAGAAATTGAAAGATAAGTTGACATTCGCTCTTGTTCTCACCCTTCCAGAAGGCACCGAGGGTTACATGGTATACTGTGATGCGTCACCCATAGGATTGGGATGCATCTTTAATGCAAAATGGTAAAGTGATCGCTTATGCCTCTCGACAGTTACGAAAACATGAGCAAAATTATCCAACCCACAATCTGGAGTTGGCGGCAGTGATTCACGCTCTGAAGATATGGCGACATTATTTATACAGAGTCCATATTGATATCTATACAGACCATAAAAGCCTTCAATACATATTCAAGCAAAAGGAATTGAATTTGAGGCAACGAAGATGGCTTGAATTGCTAAAGGATTACAATGCCAAAATTTTATATCACCCTAACAAAGCTAATGTTGTAGCTGATTCTCTAAGTCGCAAATCAATGGGCAGCCTATTGTATGTGCCAATGAAAAAATTGGAAATGACTCGAGAACTTTATCGCTTAGCAAATCTGGGAGTTCGCCTACTAAATTCAGAAGACACTGGGATTACCTTACTGAAGATATCTCAATAGACTCTTGCCTCAGACGTAAAGGTTCAATAGTATGAAGATCCAGTGCTAATCTTTATCAAGAAAGGAGTTCAACGAAATTGGATCTCAGCTTTTGAACTTGACTCAAATGGGGTTCTCAAATATCGAGGCCGCCTGTGCTTTCCATATGTAACTGGGCTTCGGGATAGGATAATGTCAGAATTTCATTATTCCTGATATTCAATCCATCCCGGATCCACAAAGATGTACCAGGATCTCAAGGGCTTTTATTGGTGGAATGGTATGGAGAAGGATATTGCTAACTTTGTAGCCCAATGCCCCACTTGCCAACAGGTAAAGATAAAACATCAGAAACCCAGTGGTTTATTACAAGAAATGGAGTTCCCAACGTGGAAATGGGAAGTGATTAATATGGATTTCATCATGGGATTGCCCCGTTCTCATCGCAAATTCGATTCTATTTGGGTAATCGTTGATAGGTTAACCAAATCAGCCCGTTTCTTGCCGGTAAGGACCACCTATGCTGCCGAAGACTATGCTAAATTGTATCTTAAGGAGATTGTGTGTCTTCACGGCATTCCTGTGTCCATTATTTCTGACAGAGGCGCTCAGTTTACGGCAAAGTTCTGGAAATCTTTTCAGGAAAGTCTTGATACTTGAGAAAATCTTAGTACGACTTTCCATCCGTCGGTCTGGGCAAGGTGACGGACTATTCGACTTTGAAAGATATGTTACGAGCCTGTGTACTGGATTTCCAAGGAAGTTGGGATGATCATTTACCTCTGATAGAGTTTGCTTATAAAAATAGCTACCATGCCAGTATAAAAATGGCTTCGTATGAGGCTTTATATGGTAGAAAGTGTAGGTCTCCTGCCGGTTGGTTTGAAGTCCGAGAAGCAAACTTATTCGGGCCAGACCTTTTTATCGGTATTGAAAAGGTAAAAGCATTCGAGACGGTTATGCCTGACTCGAGTCATCGAAATCTTATGCGGATGTGCGACGACGAGGTGGAGTTTCAAGTAGGTGATTGGGTGTTTCTGAAAATATCACCTATGAAGGGCGTGATGCGGTTTGGTAAGAAAGGAAAGCTTAATCCCTGATATATCGGATCTTATAGGATCGTCCGAAGGGTAGACCAGGTAGCTTATGAATTGGAGCTACCATCAAAACTGCAAGCAGTTCATCCAGTTTTTCATATATCCATGCTGAGAAAATGTATTGGAGATCCCTCCAGAATCATACATGTTGATGATATACAAGTTACAGAGAATCTAACATACGAGGACGAAACAATTGCCATTCTTGACAGATAGGTCTGCAGACTCAGAAACAAAAATGTAGCCTCAGTGAAAGTTCTATGGAGGAGCAAGGATAGGGAAAAGATGACGTGGGAAGCTGAAGCAGAAATGAAGTCCAAGTACCCTCATTTATTCCCGGCCACAGATGATATCGTTCCAGAAGAAGCCTTGCAAGATTTTATTTTATCCGCAAATCACCTACAAGGTAAAAGTCATATCTAAACCCTTGAGAGTCAATATGATGAGAAATATTATTCTAATCATTGTATGATTACGTGTTGTGGATTATGGTATCGTGTAGGGCTTGTAGAATGGAACTTATGATATGCAGGAGATTAGTAGTGCTCTAATCACAAGAGATACTTTCCTAAAGTCCCATGAAAGTTTAAAATATATGATTACCCCTCGGGCATTCCAACATTCGAGGACGAATGTCTTTGAAGGGGAGAGAATGTTACACCTCGTAGTTTTGTACGTGAAATCTATTAGGTATTAGTCATTTTAATTGTGGACCCTGGAGTACTTTCTAGGATATATCAGATTGTATGCACCTATCTCATGGTTACGAGAGTTTAAGTTCATATGATAAGCTAAGAAAGGATTGGAGGACAAGTGAATTAAGGAAATTAGGTTTGTTGAAACTTTTAAGAAAAGATGGGGGGTAATTTTTGCCCAACTTGAGGAAGGAATATCTCATAGTATACTAGGAGTGTTGAAGTGAAACAAAAGCCTAAATTGAAGTTCAAGAAGTCTAGTTTCCAATGCAACAAACCGCTCATCGATACGACATCTGAGTAGAGATTTATGGACGTTACAAGTTAGGCAGGTGGAGCAGGGATTAACCCTATGCGAACGCAACCCTAGGACTGCGAACGCGAAGAGTAACCCTTCGCGAACTTGACCTAAGGCCGCGAACTTGAAGGGCAAATTTAAGTCGGTTTCCACTGACTTCAACACACTATAGAAGGGTTAAAACCCTCATTTTTCTCCACAATAGCATCCCAAAACACTCAGCAAACATATGAGGGTATATATACATTACAAAGTGAGTATTTTTAGAGATTTCAAGTGACGGAGTATTAATCGAGGTCCGGGTAATGTGTAGTCGCGATTATAGTTTTGTTTTGCGACGGAGTTAGTTCGGATTCAACACAAATATTGAAGGTCTTTCTATTCTAGTATATATAAGGTATGAATCTCTCTTTATTAATGCTGATTTAGGAATATTTATGAGAATGAGAGTTATAGTTATTGTGTTGGTGTTGTTGGCTTATGGATTGAGGTTTGAAGAAAGTTTTGGATGAAATTGTACATATTTATCTTGTAGAATCTTGATGATATTGTTGTTGATGTAGTTGGTATTGTTTGGGAGCTGTTTTGGTATTTGGAGGAAGTAGATAATATAGGGGAGATCTTTGGCCAAATTTTCGTAACCCAAATTAGTCTTCGATAACTAGTACATATAAGTTGATTTGGAAATATGATGAAAGTATGATTAAAGATGTATTTCTCACTATATAGGTTCGGGTGAAGGGCGAGCATCGGAGTAAAAGATCCTTTAAGTGGTGGCTTGACGAATAAGGTATGTAAGGTGTTCGTTTCTCTATTTCTTTGGAACGAATCCAACTAGAATATGAACATGAGCGCTTTATAACAAATTCAGTCCACTCCTATTCTTTGTATTTCCAATCTTAATGTCTTAATTATTTGATTGATTCTGGAAATGTTATCATGTCGAAATATACTCATGGGCCGAAATATAAATGCTTGGGTCGGGTCTCAACTTGCTGCCCCTCCAACCCAACTTGCATCGTCCATAACTCCTTATCCCGATATCATTTTGACGAGCGGTTTGTTGCGTTGGAACCTAGACTCGATGAAACACCTTAAAATTCCTCATATACTAGGAGATATGCCTCCAACAATATGGGCTAAAAATCTGGTCCGAGATTTTACTGAAGTTGTTCCGATTCATTTTGTTTAGATTCGTTTAACTTCTAATCCTCTTCCAACCCTCATGTAACCTCTTATACATATATATACATACTCATATACATCCATAATAATCCATACACATGTCTTGAAGGGTCCGCAGAATCACAATAACCTTAAACATAACTAGAGAACTCACAAAGCTTCGACGAAACTCCAATCGCAAAAGTATATTCATATCTGTTGTCCATCTTCTATATCATTACTAATAATCTCAAATACTTTAAAAGGGCACTCACATTACCTCGTATACATACTCATAACACGATTTTAAATCCTTTAGGTTGCCATGTCACCTCGGGATACTTAAGGCAACCATATATATACAACGATATTCTTACTAACTCGATTAACTTTCCTTAAACTTTCTTAACTCATTCATTTTTGTCTTAAGTCAAGTAGCACGGACTCTTACGGGGTGTAACACAGAATGTCATCTATGAATACGATCACAAATAGATCTAGAAAAGGTCTGAATACACTGTTCATCAAGTTCATAAATACTGTCGGAGCGTTAGTCAACCCAAATGACATCACCCGAAATTCATAATGACCATATCTAGTTCTGAAAGCCATTTTCAGAATGTCTTCCACCTTGACTCTCACTTGGTGATACCCCGATCTCAAATCGACCTTTGAAAACCACTTGGCACCTTGCAATTGATCAAACAAATCGTCGATTCTCGGAAGTGGATATTTATTCTTGATTGTCACCTTGTTCAACTGTTTATAATCAATGCACATTCGTAGGGAGCCATTTTTCTTTCTTACAAACAAGACAGGTGCTCCCCATGGTGATGAACTAGGCCTAATAAATCCTTTCTCAAGCAAATCTTTCAGTTGTGCCTTTAGCTCTTTCAATTCTGCAGGAGCCATTCTGTAAGGAGGTATAGAAATAGGCTCGGTGTCCGGCAACACATCAATAGAAAAATCAATTTCCCGTTCCGGTGGAAGACCTAGAAGTTCATCTGGAAATACATCCGAAAACTCATTTACTACCGGGACAGATTGAAAAGTCGGCGGCTTTGCTTCGGTGTCATGGACTTGGACTAGATGATAAATATAGCCTTTAGCGATCATCTTCCTTGCCTTAAGGTAGGAAATAAACCTACCTCTTGGGGAAGCTGTGTTACCCTTCCATTCAAGCATTGGTTCGCCCGAAAATTAGAACCGAACTATTTTCGTCCTATAATCCACATTAGCATAACAAGAAGCCAGCCAATCCATGCCCATAATCACATCAAAATCTAACATTTTCAGCTCAATCAGATCAGCTATAGTCTGACGATTACATGCCACAACACACAATTTCTATATACTTATCTAGCTATTACTGGACCACCACCCGGAGTAGATACCTTGAAAGGTTTAATTGCCTCGGGTTTCCCCCCAATATGGCCAGCAATATAAGAAGTGATATAAAATAACGTAGAACCCGGATCAACCAATGCATAGACATCATAAAAAAATATGGTCAATGTACCTGTAACCACATCAGGGGAGGACTCAAGATCCTGGCGTCAAGCTAAAGCATAAATACGGGGCTGCTGAGGGCCACTCGAACTAGATGCTACGCCTCTGCCCCTACCACGACCTACTAAAATCTGAGGAGTCTGCCCTACAGGGTGCACGAACGAAGAAGAACCTGCTATTGATCCTGTAGGCTGGGCCCCAACTCTACCACCCATCGATGGACAATCACGCATCATATGCCCAACCTGACCACAGGCATAAGAAGCATCTGACCCTTGACGACACTGACCGGAATGAAATCTACCATACTAACTGCATCGCGGTATTAGTGGTCTCCTCTGACTAGGATCTTCTCCAAACAGGGAGCCTGAAACTCTCGAGGTCGGACTCTGTCCTGAATAAATAGGGAAATCAAGTCTCCTACCGACAAATCAAGGAGGTGCACTAGTCACAGATTGTCCTGAATATATGGAATATGGCTGCCTCTGACTCCCTCTATACTCGCTACTAGCACCAACAGATCTGGCCCTCTTACTCTGCCCTCTGTCTACATCACGCTCACCTTGGTGCGGTTGTTGCTGCTCTTTTAAATTTTGAGCGTGGGCCTGAATACGGGAGATGTCCATCCCCTCCTGTAATGGACCCGTCAAGCAATCTTTGAACAGATGTGGCCCTAAGCCACTCACAAATCGATGCACTCTGTCCCTCATATCAGCTAGCATAGTCGGAGCATACCGGGCCAATGAATTAAAATGGAGACTATACTCCCGAGCACTCATATTTCCTTACTTTAAATTCAGAAACCTATCAGCTCTGGCCCTTCTAACCTCGGGTAAAAAATAATGGTGAATAAAAGCATATACAAATTCCTGCCAAACCGGGGGAGGAGCATTTTCCTTCTTTGAAGCTATCCAATTATTATACCATAGAACGGCGACATCCCGCAATCTATAGGATGCTAACTCCACTGACTCAGTATCCGAAGCATGTATAATCCTCAGCGTCCTCAATATCTCATCTACAAAACTTTACGGGTCTTCATCCGGCTTTGACCCGAAAAACTCCGGCGGGTTCAGACTCATAAAATCACGGGCTCTGGCGCTAGTGGCTCTATAACCCCGGACCCACACTCTGCCACTGAGCCTGGGCGGCAACTAGCTGAGTCAATAACTGAATAGCCTCAGTCATCTGCTGACCCGAAGCATTCGGTGGAGGAACTGGAGGCACTGGGGTTGGAGCTGGAGCCCCTTCATGTTCCTCCAAAATAGGCAGAGTGTAAGAGGTATGAGATAGAGCCTCGTTGTGGGACTCAACATCTTCTACATTTACCGGTGGCTCCTGTTCAACCCGCCTTTCTGCTACAGTCTTGCCCTTCTGGGCGGCTGCTGCTTTTCTCTTCACCGGCATCGCTGAAATCATAACGCTCAGTTAGGGAAAACGAAATCTTATAACACAGCTCTATCGAACGATCTATGGAGAAGAAAAATGGTAATTACTCCTAAATACCCTGCAACATCTCGTTTATAAGTGTGGCGCGCTTCACAACCATAAACAAGACTCAACTGGACATAGCTCGTAGACACACCCTCGGACAGAACTACTATAATACCACTTTTGTCACGACCCGCCCTAGGGCCATGATGGGTACCCGGAGCTTACTAACGAGCACCGCTTATCATGCTGACTAACATACTCAACCTGGGCATATATCAGTCTCAACACAAACTTATCATGGAACAGTCTCCAAACATCTCCTAAATCATATATAAGCATAGGCCCATAAGGCTACAAAAATGATGTACAAAATCTACAATAAAGGGGGTCACATAATATCTACAACCCACACATACGCATCTACGAGCCTTTAACTGTAATGCTGGAATCATAGTGATGGGACAGGACCCCGCCATCCCCCAAATATGTACAGAAATGAAAAAACTCATAGGCTGCACCTCCAAAGTAGTGGGGTGCTCCTTTACGACTGCTGAGTAAGCTCCTAAGCGTCTGCACCATCTCCCTGTCTACTTGTGGGCATGAACACAGCGTCCATAAAGAAAAAGACGTCAGTACGAATAATGTACTGAGTATGTAAGGCATATATGGTAACATAATAAGGAAATATAGAAAGCATAAGGAGAAAGGATAACTGTAACTGCTTGCCTCTTGAGGCGGAATCATGCATGCTCACTTTTACCTTTAAAACATATCACGCGTACATACACAAGCTGTCTGAATCAATCATATCATTAGCCCGCGTCCGAGCCTCCCGCGTCCGGGGTAACCATCTCACGCCGCCCACAAGTGGTGCTGCCCGTGCCTAATAAGCACGGTGTAACAAGCCGCCCTCCTTAACGGTGCGGCCCGACCGTATAGGCGCGATGTAATCTTACATATACATAAGCTAATGCATGCATGGGAGCTCAAATAAAGCTATCAATCTATCGGAGTGACGTAACGTCGGGAACCTCCGATTACATTATGGAATATCATCATCGCCATGCCTCGCCCTGAAAGAACTAGTATCATGAGGCGAGGCAACAACAAGGAACAACATCAATTAATCGTAAACATAGAATTTTCAAGCTCATGAAGGCATCATTATCATCATCACTGTCACATAATATATCTCATAAGAAGCTCTTAAGGATCTTTAACTTTCTTCTTTCGGGGTGTAAGAAGGTCATGGGAATATAGGGAAGAATTCACCATATCGGAGTCATGCCATTGAAAGAAAGGGGACTAGCCTCACATACCTTTGTATCTCTCTTTGACTCTACCGTCTAATTGTTTGCCTTCCAAGCTCATGATTCTACCTTCAAGAGAATTTGTACTAAGATTAGATAACCGGAACTTAAGCTTAAGCTAAAGCAACTAAGGGCTAATGGGGATTTGGCGACATTTCCTTTGTTCCGACAACTTCCTCCATAAAATAAGACAACTCCCAAACATCAACAAGAACACCCATAATATCATAATCAATACATTCTTCAAGTTAAACATTATTTACTTCTCAAATCCACCTTCAAAATCATCCATAACAATACCTATAATACAACATCATATTCATTCTTCACATAACACTCTATTCATCCTCATATCATACTCCTTTAACATCATTTGTATTATCCATCACAAGATTGTACTTATAACATGTCAAAAACTATAATTCAAGTCAAGATATTATTCAAGAACATCACTACTTCCATAGTTGCACTCCCTACTCTTCTTCCTTCCATAATCCAAGTCTTTCAACCACTCAATATTCTTAATAACATAGATTGAACATAAAACTCACCTTTAATGATATAGGAATGAACCTTGGATGAAAGTACTTCACTGGGAATAAACCCTACTTCAATACAAAAGTGTTTCTTGATCTCTACAAACCCTAGTGAGCATCCATACACTTGATTTTTACTAATTCTTGGTGTTTAATCCTTGATTTCCCTTGGATATATGATAATATGGTGTGAGGAATATTCTAGAGCTTCCAAGACTTAGAGAGAAAGTGAAATCTGAAAATTATGGGCAAGGGTCGTCTATTTATAGCTGACACCAGAAAATTCCAGAGAGGCGGTTCGATGGCCAGGTCGACGGCCCAGTCGATGTGTCTACAGTCCATTGACTGGCTCCGTCGACTCACTCCTGCAAATCCCTGATCGTAGAAATGCAGGGACGGTACACATCGACGGTCCGTCGACGGCCCGTCGACTGTGACTGGTGCCTATAGACTTTTCCTGATTCAGTTCAAATTTCGCCGATTTGATCCGTTTAACTTATAGGCCCGTAAATTACCAGGAACACCTGCTGGTACATTTGTACACTAGGTAAGACACTCTCTGCCTTAAATTTTTCCAACAAGCTTTCCTCTCTCTCCTCAAGTGTCTTTGGAATCTTAATTAGAATCATTAAGTATCCCTTCTTACTTGTAGGGACACCATAAACATCTTAACTTGTGTTAGTCTGTTTACCGCGCAACAACCCGAAATTTTGAGGTGTAACACGATTGCTGATTCTCGAAATTGGTGGAAGAATCTCAAGACCTTTCTTGAAAATTCTGTCTCAGTTTGGGCTAGCCTTGAGCGGCCCCTGCCCCAGTGTAAGGTTTTATTTTACTCTCTGCCTGTTGATCATTCTTGAAAAGAATTTTTTAGAGGATCTCAAAAATTTTGCCCCAATGTGGGGTTGACACTGGTCGGTCTTTGTGTCTCGATCTTCGTAGTTTGATCTCGCTGATTTTATTTCGCTTTATTGCCTCTGGGTTTTCTTAATGATTTTACGGGTTTTTTTTTTGTGACGACCGAGCTCGAAAACGCCTACTTATCCTGTCACAGCAGGAATTCAGGTCGAACGTAGTTTGGGATAAATTAATTGAGTTTTGGTTTTTTCTAATAAAGTGACCGGGTCTGATATGGATGGCCTACATATCCCACCGTAGGGAACTTAGGTCATTGCGTAGTTCACTATATAGATGATTTATTTTTTTCCTATTCTAGTATGAATACAAGTAGAAGGTACGATTACAAGGAAATAACAATACGATTACAAGCAAATGAAATCCTAAATGTAGTATCTCATGAGCGCATTTGCGTTGATGGCCTTGGGCCACTCTTGTTCGTCCATCTTGACTAGGACTATGGCTCCTCCCGAGAGTACTTTCCTGACCATGTATGGCCCTTGACAGTTCGGCGCGAATTTTCCCTTATATTCTTCTTGGTGGGGGAAGAGACACTTGAGCACAAGTTGTCCGATCTAGAAGAGTCGAGCTCGACCCGTTTATTAAAAGCTCGAGACATCCTTTGTCTGTATATCTATCTATGGCATACTGCCACCATTCTCTTCTCCTCTATCATAATCAGCTATACATAATGATTTTTAACCCATTATGTATCTTGCAGCTCCGCCTCTTGGATGATCCGGAGCGAGGGGATTTCCACTTCTGAGGGTATGACTGCTTCTGTACCGTAGACAAGGAGATATGGGGTTGCCCCGGTGGAAGTGTGGGTGGTAGTTCGGTATCCCAACAAAGCATAAGGCAAGTGTTCGTGCTAATCCCTGTAGTTATCGATCATCTTCCTCAGGATTCTCTTGATGTTTTTATTGGCGGCTTCTACGGCCACATTCATTTGTGGTCGGTAGGTGGTAGAGTTCCTGTGGGTTATCTTTAATTTTTCGCAAATCTCCTTCATCAAATGACTATTTAAATTGGCACCATTGTCTATTATGACAGACTCTGGTACACCAAAGCAGCATATTAGATTGTTTTTAACAAAGTCGGCCACGACTTTCTTGGTCACTGACTTGTGGGAAGTGGCTTCCACCCATTTGGTAAAGTAGTCAATAGCGACTAAAATGAAACGGTGTCCATTGGAGGCCGGGGGCTCGATGTGTCATATGACGTCCATCCCTCATGTTACGAAGGGCCACAGCGAGCTCATCGCATGCAACTCAGTAGGAGGAACCTTAATTAAATCACCGTGTATCTGGCATTGATGGCATCTCTGCACGAATTTGCACGAGTCATGCTCCATGGTCATCCAGTAGTATCCTGTCCTTAGGATTTTCTTTGCAAGGACGAATCCGTTCATGTGAGGACCACATGCCCCTGCGTGCACCTCCCTCAGCAGTTTTGTAGCTTCTTCAGCGTCCACACACCTGAGTAAGCTGAGGTCGGGTGTCCTTTTGTACAACACTTTCTTGTTCAGAAAGAAACTGTTGGCCAGCCTTCTGATAGTCTTTCTCTGATTTGCTGAACTCTCTGGGGGGTATTCTCCCTTCTCCAAGTATGTCTTGATGTCGGCGTATCACGGTTGGCTATCCAGCTCGGCCTCGACGTGGACGCAGTGAGCCTGTTCTTCCTTATTGTGATCTCCAGAGGGTCGATGTGAGCGCTTTTGGGGTGCTGGATCATGGAGGCTATCTTAGCTAACGCATCTGCAAACTCATTTTGGGCTCTCGGAGTATGCTTAAAGTTGATGTTCTTGAATCTCCCACATACTCTTTGCACAAAATTCACAGACGGGAGTATCTTATCATTTTTGGTCGCCCAACTTCTTTTTACTTGATTTATGAGTAAGTCGAAATCTCTGATTACCAACAACTCTGGTATGTTCATGTCCAGCACCATCCTGAGGCTGAGGACGCATGCTTCATACTCTGCCATGTTGTTAGTACCCCTAAAGTTGACCTTCGCAGTCATCGGATAGTGTTGTCTAGTTTCTGATATCAACACCACTCTGATGCCTGATCCTTTATAATTAACCGCCCCGTCAAAGAACAGCTTCCACCCTGTGTATGGTTTCGTCAATTCTTCCTCCATGGCAAGCACCTCCTCATCTGGGGAGAAAGTCCGTAAAGGCTCAAGCTCGTCGTCGATGGTGCTTTATGCCAGTAGGTCGGCCATGGCTTGTCCTTTGATTGCCTGTTGTGCAACGTATATGATGACAAATTAACTTAACAACATCTGCCATTTAGCCAACTTTCCCACGGGCCTCGGTTGCCTGAAAATGTATCTCAATGGATCTATCCGGGATATAAGGTGGATGGTGAACACCGATAGGTAGTGCCTCAGCTTCTGAGTCATCCAAGTCAGAGTGTAACAGGTCTTTTCTATGACGTGTACCACGCCTCGCGGGATGTAAACTTCTTGCTCAGCTAGTAGATGGCATGTTCCTTTTTGCCTTTTTCGTCATGGCCAGT
Organism: Lycium ferocissimum; assembly: GCF_029784015.1. NCBI lineage: Eukaryota > Viridiplantae > Streptophyta > Magnoliopsida > Solanales > Solanaceae > Lycium > Lycium ferocissimum. The sequence continues at coordinate 33,067 of NW_026726924.1, forward strand.
AAGGTACCGAAAGCATTTTTCGATACCGATAGGTACGGAAGAGAGGACTCCCTTGCCGGGTGGCACCCGTGAAAGGGGGGATTGGAGAGATATCTCTTGATTTTGTCGAATGCCCCTTGGCATTCTTCCGTCCAGCTTGTGAGAGCATCTTTCTTGAGCAATTTAAGGATTGGCTCCATGATCACGGTGGACTAGGCTATGAACCGCCCAATGTAATTCAAACTTCCTAAGAAACTCATGACCTCCTTTTTGGTTTTGGGCGACGGTAATTCCTGAATTTCTTTGATTTTGGTAGGATCTAATTCAATGCCCTTGCGGCTGACTATGAACCCCAACAACTTTCTGGCGGGCACTCCAAATATGCACTTAGCAGGGTTCAGCTTCAGATTGAATTTGCGAAGCCTGTCGAAGAATTTGTGCAAGTGTATGGTGTGTTTCGAGCTTTCTTTTAACTCTATGATAACATCGTCCACATAGACTTCGATCTCTTGATGCATCATATCATGGAATAGGGTAGTCATGGCTCTCATGTATGTGGCACCGGAATTTTTGAGGCCGAACGGCATTACCCTATAATGATAGACTCCCCAAGGGGTGATAAATGCTGTCTTTTCAGCGCCTTCCTCGCTCATAAGTATTTGGTGGTACCCAGCGAAACGGTCTACAAATGACTGCAGCTCGTGCTTGGCACAATTATCTATCAGGATGTGGATGTTCAGGAGAGAGAAGCTATCCTTTGGACTGGCCCGGTTGAGATCTCGGTAGTCTACGCAGATTCAGATCGTTCCATCCTTCTTGGGCATTGGCACTATGTTGGCCACCCAAGTGGGGTAGGCCGTTACTTTCACTATTCCTGACTCGATCTGTTTTTCAACTTCGTCCTTTATCCTGAAACTCATGTCCGGTTTGAATGTTCGCGTCCTTTATTTGATCGGGGAAAACCCCTCTTTGATGGGCAATATGTGGGCTACTATTTCAGTGCTTAGCCCTGGCATATCCGCGTATGACCAAGCGAAGACGTCCATATATTCCTTTAGTAGACTACGAGCTCTTGCTTTTGTGGGGCTCCTAAGTGAGCACTGATTTGCGTCTCTTTGACGTCTTCGCCATCACCGAGGTCGATTACCTCAGTTTAATCCATATCCGGCTTCTTCTTTTCTTCCAACTCTTCTACTAGTCCTTCGGGTATCATTATAGATTCATCGTACTCCTCGTACTCCTGCTGGTCATCTTCTTCGTTTGTTTCGTGACATGTCATGACATTTTTTGTTGTTTTATTATGATTATTACTGAAAAAGTGAGGCAAAGTTAAATTAGGCTTATAGTGGGTTGTTATTACCTAGTTAGTAAGAAAAACAGTTATTATTAATCAGTACAAGGCAGTGATTTATGAGGCTTTCATTAATTCAAAAGGAAACTGATTACAACTGTGGTCCTGGTCTGGAACAACGTCGGGCCATTTCCGCTTTAAAACACCACAAAATACTCTTTTAGGAAAAGGGGAAATCTTTTGGGCCTCGGCTGATGTCACCGTTTTTAGCAAAAGATTTTATTTTAAGAAAAGTCTGTCTCTCTACCGAGGAGCCAAAAGGGGAGTGGATGTCCAATTGTTCAGTATTTATCTGGCCTCAGACTGGGTATGTTGGGCGTCTCCTGACTTTCTTCAGCAACCGCGTAGCATCCCTCTTCTTGAAACAACGATTCGAGACTTTCATCAACTTCCTCTTCATTCAGCATCGGCATTTTTCTGGGGAATAACTGGTACAGACTCGGGATCGGATGGGGCAATTTCCTATTCTGGGTTCTCTCCTGATTGCCCTCGTGAGCTCGTCTTCGTTAGGGGTATACCCTAGACCGAAGTGGTAGTTCTCTTTTGGGATTGGTACAGGCTCTGTTATCCCTCCGAGAGTTCTTCCTAAGCCTTTTCCTGTTTCAAAGCCGTTCCTCAGCATAGTAGAGGCGATCATTTTGTAGACTGCCGACATAGGTCTGCCGAGCTCTTCTTTAGCATGTGTGGCCCCCACGTATTCCACTATATGGAAGTTGGAGAAATGAGGACTCCCTTTAATCACAGGGATGGTGTTGTAAGGATGCTTCTGAGTATCCTTCTCAACAGCTACTACAACCTCTTACCCTTGCCATTCGAATTTTATGGCCTGGTGAAGGCTTGATGGCACCGTGCCGGCGGAGTGGATCCAGGGTCTTCCCAAGAGTCACGACCTAACCCCGTAGGCCGTGACTAGTGCCCGAGCTGGGCACCCGTACACACCCATTAACAGAAACAGCACACAAATAACTTATACATATACAAAGATCAAACGTCAGATCATAGCTAACATAACTAGATCTTATATATATATACAGAAAAGTGAAACGTCGCCCCAAAGCTGTCACAAATATATATATACATATCGCTGTCACAACTTTCAGCGGATGAATCGCACATAAGCCAACAAGGCTGTCATAATATAGGGGGACGCCCAGAACACAAATCACACAATTACAACGGCGAATGCTGACTACCCACAACCCACACATATGTCTACGGACCTCTAAGCACAATAACATCATATGACGGGACGGGCCCCGCCTGCATCCATGAACAAACATATACATATGCATCGGAAGAGTCTGTACCAAAACATAGGCTCCAGAACAAGGGAACGCTCCAAGATAGCTGAATGGAAATCCTAAGCTAGCTGATCACCAAAACGAGAATCTGTACCTGCGGGCATGAAACGCGGCCCCCGAAGAAAGGGGGTCAGTACAAAATATGTACTGAGTATGCAAAGCATGAAATACAGTAAACAGGATCACAATCGGAACAAAAAGTACAGAAAATAAGTGCAAAATCCGAATACCAAAAATGCTTACCGATTAAAACACAAACCATGCATGGGGCTCGAAGAATATGGTCGCCCACCGTCATTGGCGCCATAACACATCATACTCCAGAAGATTTCATATCTCCGTAACCCGACATAATCCCATAACACATCATAACTCCATAACACATCATAACACCAGAATATAAACGGAACCCGAACCTCTAGCGAGGAGCTCGTTGAACCGTAACATATCATACTCCGGAATATAACATAGTGCGCACGACGACATAACCAGCCCGGGACTCAGCGAAAGATACAACAGGATGCACGAGCAGAGTCGTGAGTAACCATATGCATAAAAATCATCATTACAAACTCAATAAAATAATCAAAGCGAACCATCATTTAAAAACCAAGACAATAGTCATGCTAAGTTCTTTCAAAAAGTCGCGAGAACCAAACATCGAAAAGTCTCGGGGGCCCACGGATAGGTATCCCAACCAGCCCCCCTAAAGTTGGGGTATTATTCATTAT
>NW_026726925.1:0-36748 GCF_029784015.1 Lycium ferocissimum
TACAACACATATGAACCCATTCAAAAATAAAAAGGATAAGTTTTTACCTTTCTTCACAACTTCTAATTCATTTTAAATTTGCAACAAAAAGTGATTCTTTTTCCCAAAACTATACCATGTAAGAGACCCTGAATTAGTAGGAATACCTAGGAAAAAATTTTTGGGGAACAAAATTTCGGGGGCTTTAGAGAGCAGGGCCCGAAGGCCAGGTTGTTGTTCTCCTTTTTTCTTTTTTTTTTTTTTTTCTTTCTTTTTTAAATAATTTTGGGTCTTCCATATAAACTTATATATATAGTTATTAAAAAAAGGGACATTCCCCCTAAAATTTTTTTAACTAGCAAAATGACTTATTTGTCATCATTTTTCTTTCTTTTTTTTTTTCACACAATATTTTTTGGAACTTTCTAAAAACCAGAAATTCCCTTTTACCCCCGATTTTTTCAATATTACCATTTTGCCCTGTTCCAATTTTTTCCCATGAACCTTTTTAAATTTTCCTTCTGGTTCTTTACCCTTTCTCAGTATTTCCATACTAGTAATGTTCATAAACAACATTCATAACCACTTGTACATTAAAATAACTTTGGAAGATAGTTATTCCCTTAACTTTGTCACGACTTCCTTGAAATATCCGAACGTGCAAAAATGCGGGATATAACAACACATGTCATCATCTATTACTACACTGTTATCTCGCCCATTTTTCCTTTCATCTCCTTCTTCCAATTAACAGCTTCTTCTTTTTGTGCTCGCTATCACTTCCGTTATCTCATAATCTCTATTCCGAACTTTCCCTGTAGAAGAACTTCATAAATCCCTCCTTTTTCTGATCACTGGCTCACCTTTATACTTTAGTCACATAGATCACGTCATATCTTTTAGTCACTTCCTCGCTAGGCTCTGCTCATTTTCATAACAATCCTTATTATATTCACATAATATCCTGTTCATAATCAATCTTATAGTGGAACACTTCTTAACCTGTTATCCTTTCTGATCTATCTTATCCTTAATATCTCACAAGCTGCCTTATCCATACCTGCACATCCGTCACAATTCTTTTTTCTCTGTACTCTTGTCTCAATCGTATTATTATTTCTTCTGACTATAAACTCGTCATAATTTATCCCTGCTTATCAATTCAGTTTTGTACCTTAATATAATACCTCTATCAAGATTTGCCGCTCTTCTAAATCATCTCTTAATATCACAGTCCTTTCCAAATTCTTTTTACCATATCGATATTAACCTCCTAATTACTATTACCATCAATTCGAAATAGCTTAACTTGTTTTCAAGGTCACCGTACTTGCAACTTAGTCAAATCCTATCCTTACTATTGACACGACCTTTCAAGGCATATCACAAACCCACATCTCATTCTTTTTATTTCTTAGAAAATTTTGCGTAGTTTCTCTATATTTCTTACTATCTCGAACCTCGCACGTTGTGAAATACCAACGATGCCTCACAGGCCAATATATATATATATATCATATCATATCACACCCGCACGTGCTCCCAATATCAACAACAAGATGAAAATGACGGACTTACCTCGTATGTCCAACTCGAACCGCACCCTCGTTACCCTTTCCGTCCATTTTTCCCTTCCAATTTTTAACTTACATTTCAATCGTACCTCAATACCTTACCCGACATATATCTTTCGTGCCTTTGCTTACCTGCGTGCTTTGTAACTTCCAACGTCGTCAATCACTTTCTTCTGTCGATGTCGTCCTTCTGCTAAAATCAAAGGTTAGTATAAGGGATCTCATTTCCTATGACTTGGCTCTATCGCACGATCTAAGACAAAAGAAGGGTCACTGATTCCTAAATGCCCCGCATCCTCTTGTTTATAAATATGGGCAGGTGCTTCACACCACAAACAGTGACTCGCCGGACACGGTCTCGTAGACAATCCTCGGGACGAATCGCTCCGATACCATTTTTGTCACGACCCAACCCCGTAAGCCGTGACTATGTGCCCGAGCCGGGCACCCGTACACACTCCATTAACAAACAACACACAAATAGCTTATACTTATACAAAGATCATCCGTCGATCACAATAAAGATATCCGTATCTTATACATACGTAAACGTGAAAGTCGCCACAAATATATATATATATATATATATATATATATATATATATATATATATATATATATATATATATATATATATATCGTTGTCATAACTTTCGGTACATGATAACGCACATAAGCGCGCGCGGGCCGTCATAATATAGGGGGACGCCGTAACACAAATCACACGTACACAACCGAAAGTGACTACCCACAACCCACACACACGTGTCTACGCACCCCAAGATAATAAATGTAATCATATTTAATCGACAGTGCCCCGCCGTACCCCGAACAGACATATACATATAGATATATAACGAAAGTGCCTATACTAAAATATAGGCTCCGGAACAAGGGAGCGCTCCAAAGTAGCAGAATAGATATCCTAGGCTGGCGGATCACCAAAGCGAGTATCTGTACCTGCGGGCAAAAAACGCAGCCCCCGAAGAGTGGGGCCGCACAAAATATGTACCGAGTATGCAAAGCATGAAATACAAGAACATGTGATCATAATCGGAACAAGAAGTACAGTAAAGTAATTGCAATATCCGTAATATCAAAATGCTTACTTATTAAAACACAAATCATGAATGGGGCTTCGTGAATATGGTCGCCTCCCGCCATCGTTCCATAACACATCATACTCCGGAAGATTTCATATCTCCGTAACATCTCCGTAACACATCATAGCGGCATAACACATCATAACACCATAACACCAGAATATAAGCGGTACCCGGCCCTCTAGCGAGGGGCTCGGGGAGCCATGACACATCATACTCCGGAATATAGCATAGTACGCACGATGACATAACCGGCCCGGGACTCGGCAAAAGATCTAACAACAGAATGCACGAGCAGAGTCGTGAGTAACCATATGCATAAAAATTAGCTTTTAAGACTCAATAGATACGTAGACAAATCACACTCGAGTATCAAACGATAGTCATGTTAAGTTCTTTCAAAAAGTCGTCAGAACTATACAAAGGAAAGTCTCGGGGGTCATGGACAAGTATCAAACCAATCCGAGCCCGCTTATGAAAGTTAGAGACATTATTCGTTATAGAACCTTCTACGAACATATCGAAGCGATCCGAGCCCATCTATGAAAGTTAGAGACATTTTTCAACATAAAACTCTTTAGGAACAAAACTTTTTATGCAACATTTGAAATCCAATCATACAAAAGACACAGGGGCCATAGTTCGACTATATTAAGAACGCTAACATCAAGAAGTGAATAAGAATCATAGACATGCTCGGATCTTAAGAATAGAGTTACCCCAAGGTTCGTATCATATCTTACTTACGTCTAAGACATGCCAAAAGAAATAAAGGGTAAGCTTTACATACCTCGTCCGCTTCCTAAGCTAATCCGAATTTAAGTCTCGGCTTCTCAAGATCTACAACAACAACATTTGATACCAAACATTAGTCATAGGCACTTAGGAGTTCAATCCCAAGATAGCACTTTATCTACAGAAATTTGGGCAGCATTTCCTCTATAAAGTCAACAACCCCGAGAATTCAACTCGGCCAAATCTTCAACAACAATACCAACAACCATATTAGTAACATCAATAATTAATTCAAAACACATTCCAACGTTAGTAACTCTTTTCTACATAATTCGACAACATTCCATTACATTCAATTTAACCATGTACAATCAAGCCAACGCCAATGCTCACACATTCAAGTACTAATCCGAAACCATCCAAACAAGATTCAAGAACACTTCAAAAAATCCGCACAATATTCAAAACAACCCAACCAACATAACTCCACCCGAAACCTTCCAAATTCAATAAGAACAACAATAACACATTTCTTTTGTTATATCCCGTATTTTTATACATTGGAACAATCCGGATTAATTATGATAAGTTAAGGACAAAACTATTTCGGGATACAAAGTCGGGATTTTTGACCTTCGATTTTATTTTGAGACATAAGTTGTTCATGAATTTGTCGTGGTATGGAATAATTAGGAGAATTCTTGGGACCAAAAGTGATAAAATCGAAGTTGAAAAAAGTCATCCATTTCTATGGTTGGCCGTGTAAGCGAGGTGGATGGCCCACACAAATCGTGTTCAATTTCAACTGAACAACACATGGTGCCAGAAGCCAAGGCACACTTGAATAAGTCTTCCAATAGCACAAAAGATGACTTCTAGTCTTCATTCATTCATTTTAACACTTAAGAGACCAAGAGTGGAGAAAGTGAGGCTCTCGGCCAAAGCTCCTAGAAATTGAAGTTCATTTCAAGCCATCCTAAAAATATTTTGTTGATGCAAACCCACTATTTTGAGGTCCCTAAGTAGCGTGGAAGTGTCGTTGGAGCGATCAACCCGCTAGTTTTCATCTTTGGAAACCCTAGCCTATTGTTGAATTGAAAAGGAAAGGTAAGAATTGATTATGTTTTGTATGTTATAAAGGTTTTATGCATGTTGTAGCATGTTAAAATGGAATAAATTCATGAAATAAAGTATGTTGAAGTTGAGGCCATATGTATGAGGCTTAGCCGTGTAAGTGTGTGTGTGTTGTGTTGTATTGAAGTGATGAATTGAAGTCTAGTTATCATGTTGTGATCATTGTAGGTGAAGGAATGAATGAGAATCATCCATATGTATATATGTTGTGTGTTGGCCGATAATGATCATGGAATATGACAATGAACGAATTAGTATCGCTTAATGTTTTAGTCGTCGTCGTTATGAATTCTATGTTGGAAATGAATGCTTAATGACTCAAATTGATGTTGTAGTTGTTGCGGACTGATTTGGAGACTATTGTACATTTAATGTAGTTTATATATTGATGATGATAGCATTGTTAGAATGTGAATTGTGGATACAAATCATGATTTGAAAATGAGGAATGTGTAAAGTGAGGTTCTCGGGTTTGGGGGCTGCTCTCGGCTGGATTGGAGAAAAATTTGGATTGTTGGAAATGTTGTATGAATTTCTTAGAATGTCTTTAAATATTGTTGGTATGGGTTCGGGGTAGTATGTGAATGTATAAGCGTCGATGTTGGCTTGAAGGTAAGCGTTGAATTGAATTTTTTTGAATGTTGTCGAATGATGGAAAAAGAGAGCTAGTAATGTTGTATTACCTTTCGGATTGATTATTAATGTTGCTAGGTTGGTTGTTGTTGTTGTTGTTGATTGATTTGGCCGAGTTAAATTCTCGGGGTGGCCTCATTTATTACGGGGAAATGCCCAAATTTTGTAGAGAATTAAGGGCAAATTTGGAATTAAATGCCCAAAAAGTCTTTAGCTAATGTTTGGCATTTTATGACTTGTTTATAGATCGTGGGCAGCCCGAGACGTAGGAGAGACTTATCTTGAGTTTGGATTATATTGGAGAGCGTTTGAGGTATGTAAAGTAACCTTCTTTCTTTGGCATGCCTTAGTTAAAATAGGCTATGACACGAACTTCGAGGAAACTCTATTTTCGCAATCCGAGCATGTCTATGATACGCATTTGTTTCTTGATATTCATATGTTGATGCGATGAAATATTGATCCTTATGTCCTTGGAACTACTAGTTTACCAAAGTTGCATGAAAGTTTGATTTCTAAAAGAATTTATTCTTTAACGATTCGAAAACTACAAACGCCCATAACTTTCGCAGAAAAGCTCGGATTGCTTTGAAATTTTCGTAGAAGCTTGTATGATCTAGGATGAGTATGTTTTCCATAGGCGGGCCCAGATCGGGTCTACACCCGTCCGTGGGACCCGCGATGCCCTTTTATGTAATTTCGACAACTTTTGAAAAAATATGTTGTAATTATTATTCCGATTTCAAATATGACTGTGTTACTTATCTTTTGGATTTATGACAATGATTTTATGCATATGATTACTCACGACTCCGCTCGTGCATTCTGTTATATCCTTCGCCGAGTCGCGGGCCGGTTCTGTTGTTGTGCGCGTTATGATATACTCCGGTGTTATGCTGTGTTTATGGTTCACCGAGCTCCTCGCTCGAGGGCCGGGTTCCACTTATATTTGGCGTTATGCTGTGTTTGGCGTTATGCTGTGTTTGGCGTTATGCTGTGTTGTGATATGTGACGGGGATTCGGAGATTTGAAACTTTCTGGTGTTATGCTGTGTTATGGCGCCATCGACAGGCGGGCGACCATATTTCCTGTGCCCTATGGATGATTCGTATTTTTAAAGTAACATTTTGATATTTTGGAAATGCATTTACTTTCTGTACCTCTATTTCGATCATGACTCGATTTAAGACATATTTCGTGCACTCGGTACATATTTATCGACCCCTTTCTTTGGGGGCGTTTCATGCCGCCGGTACGTACGCACGCTTGGTGATCCACCTCGTTGGACACCCTCTTCGTTGTTGGAGTGCTCCCTTATTTCGGAGCCATATTTTGGTATATATTCGTCCGTTGCATTTGTATATATTTGTTCATGGGTACGGCGGGGCCTCCGTCCCGTCATATGATTCTCGTTCGTCCGTTTAGAGGTCCGTGGACATGTATGTGGGTCAATCCTATTACGACTGCGTTTGTATATGTTATATTCCGGCGATCCCGCTTTGCCGTGCGACCCGTCGGCTTGCATTTATATATGTTTTGGGCCGTTACGCCATTTGATAGCCTTGTCGGCTTTTGATATATATTCGGTTGTGTTTGAAATTTGTCGAGACAGTTTGATATAATCTGAGACAACGTTTGATATTCGTATATATATATAAGCCATCCGTGTGTGGCTCATTTGATGTGTGTGTTTGGTGCCTGGTGATCGGGCACTAGTCACGGCCTACGGGTTGGGTCGTGACATCTTTCTTCCAAATTCATAAACTACACCAACAATCCACACATTAACAACATCATTCTCATAAATTCAAGAATCTACATTAAAATCACATTAGCTTCTAAAACAGCCCACAAACGTTTACAACTTCAACTTGAACCATTAAACCTTCATTTTCTTCATAGAATCCACAACAACAACAACCAAGAATACTAAATAAAATTAGTTCATCATATCCTACCAAAACAGCCCACTACGCGGCTCAACATCAACATACAAGATTTCATGAATTTCATCCATTTCCACACACTACAACACGCATAAACCATCCATAACATATGTAAAAGAAGATTAAACCATACCTTTTCCACTTAGTTCTTCAACTTGGCTAGGGTTGAGCCTTGCAAGAATGAATGTTTTTCTTGCTCCAACAACTACTCCACGTTAACAAGGACCTTCCAATTGGTTCAAAATCTAGAAGAAAATATTTTTTTATGATCAATTTCCATGAGCAACAATTCGGCCAGCCATGGCCGAATATGCTTCTCCTTTTTCTCCATGTTTTCTCCAAGTTTCTAGAGTTATAAAATGATGAATTATGACTTGCTAGTCATCTAATATCCACATATATAATTCATCCATGTGTACCATGGCCCACACATGGCTTGGATGAATTAAAATTTGCCAAGCCATGGGTGGGAACCACCCATAAGCCACACGGCCAACTTGGCTTGGTTTCATGAAATAATAACTTTTCATAATTCACTTTTAACCCCAAATTTTTCTTAATATTCCATACCAATAAAATCATAAGCAACTTATGCCTTAAAACAAAATCGGAGGTCAAAAGTCTCAACCTCGTATTCCGGAATAGTCTTGTCCTTAACTTATCATGGTTAGCTCGGATTATCCCAATGTACAAAATACGGGATATAACAGCTTTATTGATGAAATGCTAAGAATGTTACGGAATATTCATGCTTCCGAGACCGAATCAGTGGATTTAGCATCATATAGACTCCGAGATGTGGCGGTCCTATGGTACAATAACTGGATAGCGTCGAGGCAAGAGAATGCGCCTCCTCCCGTGTGGCAAGAATTTGTTGATGCTTTCATTCGTCATTATTTGCAGCCCGAGGTTCGCTGAGCTAGAGCGGATAGATTCTTAAACTTGAAGCAAGGTAACATGAGCACCCGGGATTATAGCCTTCAATTTAATTCCTTGGCTAGATACGCTACTACTATGGTGGCCGATATGGGAGATCAGGTGCACAGATTTATGAGTGGTTTAGGGCCACATTTATTTAAGGATTGCTTAACGGCTTCATTGCAAGATGGAATGGATATTTTCCTCATTCAAGCCCATGCCCAGAATCTTGAATGACAACAACCTCCGCAGTAGGGTGATCGTGATGTTGACGGAGGCAAAACAAAAGGGCCGATCCATGGGCACGGGTAGTGATTATAGAGGGGGATCGAGGAAAGTACATTTTCTAGGCACTCGAGGCCGGTCGCTGACGAGTGCACCTCCCCGGGCGAGGCGTGGGATTTTGACCGCTCTTTCCATTCGGACGGGCCCGAGCCGGGGAGGGGATTCGGTTCCCGGTTGGGGGTCCCACAATCGCAGGAGACCTCCGGGCACGCGATGCGGCCAAAGTGCGGTAGATTACATTTCGGGGTGCGTCGAAGGGTTCGACGCTTGTTATACTTGTGGTCAGGTGGGGCATATGATAAGAGATTGTCCGTCGATGATCGGCAGAGCTAGGACCCAGCCCACAGGATCAGCGGCCGGTTCTTCATCAATACGTCCCGATAGGAGGCGGACGTTCCCCGCATTCCAACGGCCGAGGTGGTAGGCCGACCCTCGGCCGAGGGGGAGTATCCTGCTCGGTGTCATGCGGCCCGCTTGTATGCTTTAGCCGGACGGCAAGATCTTGAGTCGTCCCAGATGTAGTTACAAGTACATTGACTGTGTTTTCTCATGATGTGTATGCATTGATAGATTCGGGTTCCACGTTATCATCTATTACCCCCTATGTTGCTAATCTTATTGGGGTGAAACCCGAGCCAATTAAACCCTTTGAGGTGTCTACTCCGGTTAGTGATCCCGTGATAGCTAAACAAGTGTATAAAGATTGTATAATTGTGATATGCGATCACCAAACCAAAGCTGATTTAGTTGAGCTAGAAATGCTAGACTTCGATGTTATAATGGGTATGGATTGGTTGGCCTCATGCTATGCTAATGTTGATTGCCGAACGAAATTAGTTCGATTCCAATTTTCGGGAGAGCTCGTGCTTGAATGGAAAGGTAATACGGAAACTCCAAGGGGTAGGTTTATTTCCTACCTTAAAGAAAGAAAGATGATAGCTAAGGGCTATATTTATCATTTAGTCCGAGTTCGTGACACCGAGGCAACATCGCCAACTTTCCAATCTGTTCCGGTAGTGAATGAGTTCCCGGATGTATTCCCAGATGAACTTCCAGGCCTTCCTCCAGAAAGAGAGATTGACTTCGCCATTGATGTGTTGCCGGATACCGAGCCTATTTCTATTCCTCCTTATCGAATGGCTCAGAACAAATTAAAGAGTTAAAGGCTCGGTTGAAAGATTCTCGAAAGGGTTCATTAGGTCAGTTCATGTCGCGTGGGGAGAACCAATTTTATTGTGAAAAAGAAAGATGGTTCCCTACGAATGTGTATCGATTATAAGCAAACGAATAAGGTAATGATAAAACGGTATCTCTTCCAAGAATTGATGATTTATTTGATCAACTACAAGGTGCCAAGTGGTTTTCCAAAATAGATCTGAAGTCGGGTTATCATCAAGTGAGAGTCAAAGAAAAAGATATTCCTAAGACAACATTCAGAACGAGATATAGCTATTATGAATTTCGAGTGATGTCGTTTGGGCTGACAAATGCGCCGGCAGTATTTATGAATTTAATGAATAATGTATTCAGACCTCTCTTAGATCTATTCGTGATAGTATTCATTGATGATATTTTAGTGTATTCTCGCACAGAATTAGAACATGCGGATCATCTACGTATTGTCCTTGGAATTCTCGGACTCGGAGTTGTATGCAAAATTTTCAAAGTGCGAGTTTTGGATAAATTCTCGTGGACATTCTTGGGCCATGTTATTTCGTATGATGGCATTCGAGTTGACACTCGTAAAATTGAAGCCGTAAAGACTTGGCCAAGGCTCTACGACTCCTATAGAAGTTTGTAGTTTTCGGTTTGGCGGTGTTATTATAGAAGATTCGTAGGGCTTTTCATCTATTTCGGCCCCATTGACGAAGTTAACCCATAAGTAAACAAAATTTCAGTGGAATAACGTGAAGCGTAGCTTCCAAGAGTTGAAAGACGATAACCTCGGCCTCCGGTTTAACACTCCCGAATGGGCCTTCGGACGGCTATATTGTGTATTGTGATGCTTCCGGTGTTGGGTTGGGATGTGTATTAATGCAGCATGGAAAAGTCATCGCTTATACTTCGAGACAGCTGCGAAAACATGAAAAGAATTACCCAACTCATGATCTTGAATTGGCCGCAGTTATACATGCATTAAAAATGTGGAGACATTACTTGTATGGCGTACATGTTGATATCTACACAGATCACAAGTGTCTTCAGTACATTTTCAAACAGAAGGAGTTAAATCTGCGGCAGCGGCGGTGGTTAGAATTACTGAAGGATTATGATGTGAATATTTTATACCACCCCGGAAAGGCAAATGTGGTAGCGGATGCGCTTAGCCGCCGATCAATGGGTAGCCTATGTGAAGTACCCTCGGAGAAGAAAGGAATGATTCGTGAACTCCATCAACTAGCAAATCTTGGAGTACGTATAATTGATTCGGGCGATGCTGGAGTTAGTGTTAACAATCCCACAATTACATCCTTGGATGCAGAAATAAAAGAGCGCCAATACAAGGATCCCAAATTGAAGTATTATAAAGGTGTGAAATTCCCAAAAGAAAAGTCACCATTTGAAGTCTTAGAAGATGGGGTTCTCAGATACCGAGGCAGGTTATGTGTTCCGAACGTTGCAGAATTGCGTCGCCGAATTCTAGAAGAAGCTCATTATTCTCGGTATTCCATCCATCCAGGAGCGACAAAGATGTATCATGATCTTAAATTGATGTATTGCTGGGATGGAATGAAAAGAGACATAGCAGAATTTGTAGCCTAATGTCCGAATTTCCAACAAGTAAAGATAGAACATCAGAAGCCGGGGGGATTATTGCAAGCAATAGAAATTCCTACGTGAAAATGGGAAATGCTTAACATGGATTTTATCGTAGGATTTCCCCGCTCTCGAGGCAAGTATGATTCCATATGGGTGGTTGTGGATAGATTGACGAAAGCTGCTCATTTTCTCCCAGTCAGAACCACCTACTCAACTGAAGATTATGCAAGGTTATATCTGTTATATCCCGTATTTTGTATGTTGGAATATTTTAAGTTGGTTGCGACAGGTTATGGACAAGGCTATTTTTTTCTGACTTTGTTAGAATGCATAAGTTGCATATTCATCTTTTCATTGGCATGGAGTGTTAAGGGTAAATTTGGAATAAGAAAAATTTGGGGTTAAAAGTGAATTATGGAAAGTTGAGCATTTCATGAAAATTAAGGGCTAGAAGTGAAATAAATATTTCATGAAAATGGCAAAAAATGGCCAAGTATATGCATAGTGGAGTGGGCCATGGGCCACATGTGTGCTAATTATATAAGTGTATATTAGATGACAATTGACCATATTCATCATCTTTTTCACCTTAGAAGCTTAGAGAGAAAGCAAGAAACTTGGAGAGAAAAATAGGGGCCATATTCGGCCATGGCAAGAGAAAATGGAAGACCAAAAATCTTCATCCCAAAAATATTTTGTTCTAGTTTCTCCACTAATTGGAAGGTCCTAAACAACATGAAGTGGTTTTTGGAGCAAACAAATCCCTTGTTCATGCAATTCTCAACCCTAGCCAAGTTGAAGAACAAAGTGGAAAAGGGTAAGTTTTAATCCCCTTTTCATGTGTTATTGATGGTTTGTACATGTTGTGGTATGTGGAAATGAATGAAATTCATGAAATATTGCAAGTTGAAGTTGAGCCGTATGTGTATTGTTGTAGCCGTGTGGTATGTGTTGTGTAGGAGGAGTGATGAATTAATTGTATTTAGCATGTTTGTGTGTTGTTGTAGTGTGTAGAAAATGAATGAGACTCATGAAATTATGCATGTTGAGGATTGGCCATATAGGGGCTGTTTTGAGTAGGTTATGGCGAATTGATTTTACTTAGTGTTTTGGTTGTTGTTGTCATGGATTATGTGATGAGAATGAAGGTATTGAATGGTTCAAGTTGAAGCGTAATTGTTGGGGACTTGGCCGTGTATATGTGGTGTTGTGTAGGAGTGAAGAACTAGTTTTATTTAGTATGTTTGGGATATTGTGTTGTGGATTCTATAATGCAAATGAGGGTTTAATGGTTCAAATTGAAGTTATAGTCGTTTGAGGTTTGTTATGGAAGCTAATGTGAATTAAATATGGTTTCTTGTAATTATAATAATAATGTTGCTAATGTGTAGATTGTTGGTGTAGTTCATGAGTTTGGAAGAAAGAAATGTATTGTTATTTGTCTTATTGAATTTGAAGAGGTTTCGGGTGGCATAGTGTATTGGTTGGGTTGTTTTGATGTTATATCCCGCATTTTCGTACGTTGGGACAATCCGGTTCAACTATGATAAGCTAGAGACAAAACCATTCCGGGATGCAAAGTCGGGACTTTTGACCTTCGATTTTATTTTGAGACATAAGTTGTTCATGAATTTGTTGGTATGGAATAATTAGGAAAATTTGGGACTAAAATTGTAGTATTGGAAAGTTGAAAATCATGCAATATTTGGCCTTGTGGCATTAAAATGGTCCCACACATTTTGTGGCCAATTTTAATTGGTCCAACACATGTGTGAGCCATGGACACATGTATAATTCATGTGGGAGTATAAAGGATGACCACTTAGTCATATTCTTCATTCCATACACTTAGAAAAAAAAAGACAAGAAGTTGAAGACCCAAAGTGAGGCTCTCGGCCAAGGCAAGGAAAAGCCAACTTCAATTCTAGCCATTCCAAAAATATTTTGTTGATGTAAATCCACTAATTTGAGCTCCCTAAGTAGCGTGGAAGCGTTGTTCGGGTAATCCAATCACCCGTTGTGTAGATCGCAAACCCTAGCTTAGTGTGGAGTTGAAAGAAGAAAGGTAAGATTTGATCATGTTTTATGTGTTATAAAGGTTGTATGTATGTTGTAGTATGTTAAAATCGATGAAAATCATGAAATATGGCATGTTGGAGTGAAGGTGGTGTGTGTAGCATAGAGCCGTGTGAGGTGTGTGTGTGTGTTGTGTTGTGTTTAAGTGATGAATTAAGTTCTATGTAGTATGTTAATTGTTGTAGTGTGAAGAAATGAGTGAGAATTATCAATATGTGCATGTTGGTATGTTGGCCGAAAATGGGTCATGTTATATGACAAAGAACGCGTTAATGTCACTTAGTGTTTTAGTGGTTGTCGTAATGAATTCTATGTTGGAAATGAGCTTTTAATGATTCAAGATTGATGTTGTAAATGTATGGGCTGAATTGAAGGTTATTATGCGTTTGATGTAATTTGTGTATTTATGATAATGATATCGTTATAGTATGGATTATTAATGCAAATCATGATTCGGAAGTTAGAAATGGATTATAGTTGTGTTCTCGGGTTGGAGACAGTTTTTGGGTAAATTGGAGCCATTGTTGGATTGTTGAAAATATTGTATAAATTGTTTAAGATGTCCTTGAAAGTTGTTGATATGGATTCGGATGAGTATTTGAATGTATAAGCGTTAATGTTGGCTTGAACGTAAGCCGTCGAATCATATATATTGAAAGTTGTTGAATGATGAAAAAGAGGGTTATTAATGTTATATTGCCTTTCGGATTGATTATTGATGTTGCTAGGTTGGTTGTTGTTGTTGATTTTGGCCGAGTTAAATTCTCGGGGTGGCCTATTTACAGGGGAAATGCTGCCCAAATTTCTGTATAATTAAGGGCTAAATTGGAATTGAATGCCCAAAAATGTCTTTAGCTAATGTTTGGCATATTATGACTTGGTTGTAGACCTTGGGGAGCCCGAGGCCTAGGTCGTGATTAGCTTGAGTTTGGAGTAGCGTTGGGAGCGATCGAGGTATGTAAAGCGCAACCCTTCCTTCTTTTGGCATGCCTTAGTCGTAAATAGGCTGTGATACGAGTCTCGAGGAAACTCTACTCTCGCGATCCGACCATGTCTGTGATCATTATTTGTTTCTTGGTCTTTGTATGCATGATATGATGAAGTATTGGCTCCTATGGCTTTTGCATGACCACGTTTCAAAAGTTGCCTAAAAAGTTAGTTTTTCAAAAGAGTTTTGTTCCTAAATGATTTCGAAGACTACGAAAGTCCGTAATTTTCACAGACAGAACCGGATCGCTTCGATATGCTCAAAAATGGTTCCATGATGTATGATGACTATGTTTTTCATAGGCGGGCCCGGCTCGGGTCGACACCCGTCCGTGGGTCCCGCGACTTTTCTTTATGTACCTCTGACGACTTTCGAAAGAATATGATACGACTATGATCCCGATTTCAAGTACGATCAGTTTACTTACCTTTTGTGATTATGATAATGATCTTATGTATATGATTTTGATGAATAGCTGTGGTTTCGGAAGTTTGGATTAATATGTTCCCGAGTGGTATTCGAAAGAAAATTCGATTTGACTATTGTCTTAGTTTTGGAAATAATAGTTCGCTTCGACTATTTTATTGAGTCTGTAATGACGACTATGTTTTTGATTCCCACAAGCTATGTTATATGATCTTGACACGTACCTACAATTTCTAAAGTACTACTTGACATGTTCTCGAATGATTTTCGGAAGGAACTTGACTTGACCGTTATTTAGCTTTAAAATGAGATTTCGTTTGATTATGTTGTGAGTCTGTGATGATGATGTGCGTATGTGGTTTCTCACTACTCTGCTCGTGCGAGCTATTATGATCTCTTTCACTGCGTCCCGGGCCAGGGCATGTATTCGTGCACGATTCTACAGTATGATTCACCGCGCCCCTCACTAGAGGGCCGGGGCACGTTATATGTACATGATATGATGATTTTACTTACCGCGTCCCTCATTAAAGGGCCGGGGCACGTTATATGTATATATATATGATGATCCTACTTACCGCATCCCTCATTAAAGGGCCGGGGCACGTTATACCTATGTATGTATACGAGATGATTTTCTGACTCTGTTCTCAGTCCTGTGATGAGCTGTATATGAAATGGATATGTATGACTTATGTTTCAAAGGCAAGTGTTATGATTTTCTGGTTATTATGCTACTTTTCTGTCCTCCTCGTTGCAGTACGATTTTGTTTATGGTATTCCATGCTTTACATACTCAGTACATATTTCGTACTGACCCCCTTTCTTCGGGGGCTGCGTTTCATGCCCGCAGGTACAGATACAGATTTTGGTGATCCGCCGGCTTAGGATTCCCATCAGCGGTCTTGGAGTGCTCCTTATTCCGGAGCTCCCTCTTTTGGTACATATTCATTCGTGGCACATGTATTTGTTTGTTCAGGGGTACGGCGGGGCCCTGTCCCGTCATATGATTCTGTTGGTCTGTTTAGAGGTCTGTAGACATATATGTGGGTTAGGCCTATCCTGTACAGGTGTGTTTGTATGTTGCATGTTCTGGGCGATCCTATTCGCCGTGGCAGCCTTGTCGGCTTGCTTTTGTATAAGTCTTGGGCCGACGTGCCATTTGATAGCCTTTTCGGCTTCTGATATATATATATATATGTTTGCATTTGAGACAGTGTCTGATATTTGTATGCGTATAAGCTATCTGTTTGTGATTCGGATTTGTGAATGTGTTTGAGTGCCCAGCTCAGGCACTAGTCACGGCCTACGGGGTTGGGTCGTGACATTTGAACATTGTGCGGATTATTAGAATGTGTTTGGAATTGATTATTGATATTCTTTATATGGTTGTTGGTATTGTTGTTGAAGATTTGGCCGAGTTAAATTCTCGGGGTTGTGGAAATTATAGGGGAAGTGCTGCCCAAATTTCTATAGGTCAAGTGTTAATTTGGAATTGGATTCCTACGTGCTTATGACTAATGTTCGATGCCTAATGACGTTGTTGTAGATTTTGAGAAGTTGAGATTGAAGTTCTGGTTAGCGTAGGAAGCGGACGAGGTATGTAAAGCTTACCTTCCCTTCTTTTGGCATGTCTTAGATGTGGTTAAGCTATGATATGTTATGAGCTTTGGGGGCAACTCTATTCCGAAGTTCCGAGCATGTTTATGATTTATATTTGCTCCTTGATGTTGGCATCCTTATATGGTCAAGCTATGGTTTATATGTCTTTTGTATGGTTGGATTTCAAAAGTTGCATAAAAGTTTGGTTTTCAAAAGAGCTTTGTTCCTAAACGATTCGAAACTACGAACGACCGTAACTTTCAAGAAAGAGCCTCGGATCGCTTTGATATCTTCGCAAATGATTTCATGACGAGTAATGACTTTAATTTTCATAGGCGGGCCCAGCATTGGGTTGACGCTCGTCCGTGGGTCCCGTGACTTTTCTATGTTTGGTTACTCGACGACCTATTTTTGAAAGAATTTAATATGACTATCTTTCCGACCCCCGATTATGATTACTTATTTATCTGTTGAGTCTGAAATGAGAATTTTTACGCATGTGATTTTAATACGTGACTATGGTTTCCGAAGTTCGGTTTGATATGTTCCCGAGTGATATTCGAAAGAAAACCTAATTTGACTATTGTTTCGGTTTTGAACGAACGGTTCGTTTTGATTACCCTATTGGGTCTTTGTAAATGATTTGTATGCATATGGTTACTTACGATTCGCTTTCGTGCGTTCGTTATTACATCTTTCCCGAGTCCCGGCCGTGTACGTTATCGTGCGCACTATGCTATATTCCGAAGTATGATGTGTTTTCCGAAGTATGATGATATGATATGGTATATGATGATATGATGTGATATATGATGATATGATGATTCTGTTTACCGAGTCCCTCACTGGAGGGCCGGACACGTTATATGTTATATGTATGTATTCTGGAATATGATCAGTTGGTTTCAGATCCGGTGGTGGGGCAAACCCAATGGTGGGGCAAACCCAATGATGAGGCAAAATTTCACATTGGTTTAGGCAAATCCCACATTGGTTTAGGCAAATTCCACACTGGTTTAGGCAAATCCCACATTGGTTTAGGCAAATCCCACATTGGTTTAGGCAAATCCCACATCGGTTAATGTCAGCTCATATGATAAGTTATGATGTTATGATGTGTTATGGTAAGCATTTTGGCATTCTGATTATTATATTTGTCTTCGGTACCTCTGTTGTACGATTTGTGTCAGATGTAAGTACTTTGGTATTCGGGTTATTATGCTCACTGTCTGTACCCCTTACTTCGGTTATGATCTCATTTTCTCGTATGCCATGCTTTACATGCTCGCACATATTCCGCATCGACCCCCTTTCTTCGGGGGTCGCGTTTCATGCCGCGCGGTGCGGCATGACGAGTAGAAGATGTTCCAGCGGGATTGGCGAGCTCCAGTTCCTCCGGAGTGTTGTCGAGTCAGAGTGCTTGTTATGGTATCTGGAGTTATGTTAGAGACTTTGTAGACAGTGTCGTGTGTATGAGATGTCAATTTTGTAAGCGGCTATGTAAGCCGATGTATCATTACGCATATCGTTACAGATTTGTTATGATTACAGGCTTTACTTGATTTGATTTGAAAAAAATGAAAAGCATGTTTGTTTTCCGAAAAATTCTCATTATGTACTTATGTCATGTTTTGCGGACGCATGATTATGAGTATTACGAAAGTCGGCCGGGTTCGCTCGGCCCTAGGTAGGGGTCGGGTGCCCATCATGCCTTATCGAAAATTAGGGTGTGACAAATTGGTATCAAAGCAGTTCGTCCTAGGGGTTGTCTGCAAAGTCGTGTCAAGTAGAGTCTTGTTTATGGTGTGTTGCGCGCCACATTTATAAACAGGAGGCTACGAGGCATCTAGGGTGGTTACTCTTCTTTCACATCTGAGATCGTGCCATAGAGCCAAGTCATAGGGAATGAGATTCCTTCCCCTGATCTTTGATTTCAGCAGAAGAATGGCATCGACAAAAGGAAGTGACTGACGATATTGGAAGTTATAAAGCACGCAGGTAAGCAAAGGCATGAAAGACATATGTTGGGTAAGGTATTGACGTACGATTGAAATGTAAAGTTTGAAAGTGAAAAGGAAAGTAGACAGGGAAGTGTAACACGCGTGGTCGTGTTAAGCATATAAGGTAAGTCCATTATTTTCAGACCGTTATGGATATTGGGAGCCCTGTGCTTCGTGATACGATACGATATGATATGATATGTATATATATATATATATATATATATATATATATATATATATTTTTTGTGAGGCATTGTTGGTATTTCACGTGCGAGGTTTTTGAGATAGTAAGAAATATAGAGGAAACTCGCCGAAATTTTTCGAAATAAAAAGAGAATGAGATATGGGTCCGTGATATGCTTGAAAGGTTGTGTCAATAGTAAGGGTAGATTTGGCCAAGTTGCAAGAAATCGGCCGATTTTGAAAAATAAGTTAATAGCTGAATTGATGGTAATGGTAATTGGAGGTCGATACCGATATGGTAAAAAGAATTTGGAAAGGGTTTGTGATATTAAGAGATGATTTAGAAGAGGTTGGCCGGAAAAAAAAAAAAGAGGGGGGTTAAGTTTGGAAAGTGTCAACATAATGATATTTGAGAAAGAAAGAAAGTGAGTAAATGAAAGGCAAGAGGATCAAAATGTCGGAATAAAAGTGCCGCCTAAGTGAGACTGGAAATACGGGAATAGGGCAAGATATAATCGGGTGATAGTATAAGTATGCCCCTAAAGGGGAGAAGCGAGTGCGAGAGATGCAAGTGTAAGATGAAGAAATGACACGAGATAATGTTCCTAGAATGTTACAAGTTGAGCAAAGGGAATTACAAGAAGGAAAAGTTTAAACCGAGATATATTGGACCTTATTACATTATTCGTAAGGTAAGAGGAGATGGAAAAGAGATATGATTGGTAGAAGAGATTGCGTGCTATGGTAATAAAGGAAACTCCCGAGATCCTCACAAGACCTATGCGATTAGTTGAACATTCGAGGACGAATGTTCTAAAGGGGGGAAGGATGTTATATCCCGTATTTTGTACGTTGGAATATTTTAAGTTGGTTGCGACAAGTTATGGACAAGGCTATTTTTTCTGACTTTGTTAGAATGCATAAGTTGCATATTCATCTTTTCATTGGCATGGAGTGTTAAGGGTAAATTTGGAATAAGGAAAATTTGGGGTTAAAAGTGAATTATGGAAAGTTGAGCATTTCATGAAAATTAAGGGCTAGAAGTGAAATAAATATTTCATGAAAATGGCCAAAAATGGCCAAGTGGCCATGCATAGTGGAGTGGGCCATGGGCCACATGTGCTAATTATATAAGTGTATATTAGATGACAATTGACCATATTCATCATCTTTTTCACCTTAGAAGCTTAGAGAGAAAGCAAGAAACTTGGAGAGAAAAATAGGGGCCATATTCGGCCATGGCAAGAGAAAATGGAAGACCAAAAATCTTCATCCCAAAAATATTTTCTTCTAGTTTCTCCACTAATTGGAAGGTCCTAAACAACATGAAGTGGTTGTTGGAGCAAACAAATTCCTTGTTCATGCAATTCTCAACCCTAGCCAAGTTGAAGAACAAAGTGGAAAAGGGTAAGTTTTAATCCTCTTTTCATGTGTTATGGATGGTTTGTACATGTTGTGGTATGTGGAAATGAATGAAATTCATGAAATATTGCAAGTTGAAGTTGAGCCGTGTGTGTGTTGTTGTAGCCGTGTGGTATGTGTTGTGTAGGAGGAGAGATGAATTAATTGTATTTAGCATGTTTGTGTGTTGTTGTAGTGTGTAGAAAATGAATGAGACTCATGAAATTATGCATGTTGAGGATTGGCCGTATAGAAATGTTTTGAGTAGGTTATGGCGAATTGATTTTACTTAGTGTTTTGTTGTTGTTGTCATGGATTATGTGATGAGAATGAAGGTATTGAATGGTTCAAGTTGAAATTGTAATTGTTGGGGACTTGGCCGTGTATATGTGGTGTTGTGTAGGAGTGAAGAACTAGTTTTATTTAGTATGTTTGGGATATTGTGTTGTGGATTCTATAATGCAAATGAGGGTTTAATGGTTCAAATTAAAGTTATAGTCGTTTGAGGTTTGTTATGGAAGCTAATGCGAATTAAATATGGTTTCTTGTATTTATAATAATAATGTTGCTAATGTGTAGATTGTTGGTGTAGTTCATGAGTTTGGAAGAAAGAAATGTATTGTTGTGTTATATCTCGCATTTTGTACGTCGGAATATTTTAAGTTAGTGGCGACAAGTTAAAGACAAGCCTATTCTTCTCGACTTTGTTTTACGACATAAGTTGCCTATGATTTATTGGCATGGATTATTAAGGAAAATTTGGGGCCAAAAGTTGAATATGGAAAGTTGGCTATTTCATGAAAATGAAGGCATGTGGCCGGCCACATGTGATGTGGGCCATGGCCACATGGAAGCTTAGTACATGTTATTTAAAAGATGACAAATTCATTATTTTTCATCCTTTGTGACTTAGGAAAATTCTAGAGATTTGGAGAAAAGAAAAGAAAAGAAAAAAAGAAAAAGACATGGAGCATGTGCATGGTCATGTGCACATTTTTATAGAGATAAATATATATATGGATGACCAAGTTCATCATTTTCATCACATTCCATCTCTAGAAATTTCATGAAATTTGAAGAA
Organism: Lycium ferocissimum; assembly: GCF_029784015.1. Classification (NCBI taxonomy): domain Eukaryota; kingdom Viridiplantae; phylum Streptophyta; class Magnoliopsida; order Solanales; family Solanaceae; genus Lycium; species Lycium ferocissimum. The sequence goes on from NW_026726925.1 coordinate 20,828, forward strand.
AAAAAGAAGAAGGAGAGAAATGGCCATGGCTGGCCGAAAACTTGCCCTCTCAATTTGATCATGAAAAAATATTTTCTCCTAGGTTTCCTACTAATTGAAAAGCCCTCGTTAATGTGGAGTAGTTGTTGGAACAAGAAAACCGCTCGTTGTCGCAAAATGGCATCCTAGCCGAGTGAAGAAATGGAATGGAAAAGGTGAAGTTTAATTCTCCTTACATGTTTTATGGATGATTTGTACATGTTGTTGTATGTAGAAATGAATGGAATTCATGAAATTAGGTGTGTTGAAGTTGTGGCCGTGCATATGTATTGTGTTGAATAAGAACGATGAATTAAACTATTTGGTATTTGGTTGATATTGTTATGGACGTTTTGAGCATGTTGTGATGTGTTGAAATGAATAAAATTCATGAAGTCGTGTGTGATGGTGGGTTGGCCGAATGGTGGTGCCTTGTGTGGAAGAGAAGGACTAATTTTATTTAGCATAATTTGATTGTTGTATTGTGAACTCTATGATGGAAAATGAAGTCTTAATGATCCAAGATTAAAGTTGTAATCATATGAGCCGTTTGGAAGCTAATGTGACTATAATATGCTTTCTTGAATTTATGAAAATGAAGTTGTAAACGCATGTATTGTTGACATAATTGATGAATGCGGAAGAAGGAAGTGTGTTAGTGTTGTTCTCGGGTTTAGGAGTGATTTCGGGTGAGCTGGAGCTTTGTTTGGATTGTTTGAAATATTGTATGAATTGTTTAAAGCATTCTCGAATATTGGTTGGATGGGTTCGGATTAGTAATTGAATGTATGAGCATGAATATTGGTTTGAATATATGCGGTCGAACTGAATACAAGTGAATGTCGTCGTATTATATGAAAAATGTTATTAATATTAGAATGCGTCTTGAATTAATGGTTGATGTTGTTGGAATGTTTGTTGGTATGGTTGTTGATGAATTTGGCCGAGTTAAATTCTCGGGGATGTCCAATTTATAGGGGAAATGCTGCCGGAATTTTGGTAGATAAAGTATTAATTTGGAATTGGATCCTTAAGTGTTATGACTAACGGTTGATGCCTAATGACATTATTGTAGATCGTGAGAGGTCGAGACGTAAGTTTGGATTAGCTTAGGAAGCGGCTAAGGTATGTAAGCTTCACCCTTCCTTCTTTGGCATGTCTTAGTGAAAAGTAAGTTATGACACGTACCCCGAGGTAATTCCACTCTCGCGGTCCGAGCATGTTTATGATCCATATTTGTTTCTTGATATTCATATTCTTAATGTAGTCAAATTATGGTCTTTATATTTTTCGCATGAATGGATTTGAAAGATTGTATAAAGGTTTGTTTACAAAAGAGTTTGTCTCCTAAATGATTCCGAAACTACGAACGTCCGTAACTTTCACCGAAAAGCTCGGATCGCTCCGATTTGTTCGTAGGAAGTTTTAAAGTGAATAATGTTCGCAACTTTCCGGGGCGGACTCGGATTGGTTTGGAATATGATTATGGTTCTTGTGATTTTGTTAACACGTTTATGATATGCTATGTTTCCGAATAACGACCGAAAGATATGTGATATAACTATGGTCCGATTTTCAAATGACATTCCGTTTGGACTACTCCATCGATTCTGTGATTATGATTTTATATGCATATGGTTTCTCACTACTCTGTTCGTGCAAGCTCAATATGTCTTTCACCGAGTCCCGGGCCGGGTATGTATTCGTACAACTCCATTGCATTGTTCACCGAGTCCCTCACTAGAGGGCCGGGTACGCTATATATGTATATATATATATGATGATGTGATGATGTGATGAGATGGGGATGGCGACCAGGATGGCATACCGAGTCCCTTGCTAGCGGGGCCGAGTACGTTATTCACCGAGTCCCTCACCAGAGGGCCGGGTACGGTATGTATACATATGTATATGGACATGCACACATGATTATGATATTATTTACTCACCGAGTCCCTCACTAGAGGGCCGGGTACGGTGTATGTGTACAATGATATGATTTTTCTCACCGAGTCCCTCATCAGAGGGCTGGGTACGGTATATATGTACGATGACATGATGATACGATTATGATATGATTTTACTTACTGATATATGTATATATATGATAAATCTTTTCGAAGGCAAGTTTTATGATTTTGTACTCTTTACTTGATTTGATCCCGCTTGTTGTATTTCATGCTTTACATACTCGGCACATATTCGTCGACCCCCTTTCTTCGGGGGTGCGTTTCATGCCGCGGTACACCCAGTGAGCCGAAGATATTAGTAGAAGATGTTCCGGCGGGATTTGCGAGCTCCGGTTTCTTGGAGTCTCGCGAGTCAAAGCATTATGTTACGACAGTTTGTTCTATGTTAGAGACTTTGCAGATAGTGTCGTGGGTATAAGATGTCAGTTATGTAAGCGGCTATGTAAGCCGATGTATCATTACGCATTGTATTAAAAGTTTTATATATACTGATTTTCTTTGATTTAAGCAAGGTAAAAGCATGTTATTCTTCGAAAGATTTTCGTTATGTATTTGTGTCATGATTTGAGGGCCAGCGTGACTACGAGTATTATGTGAGTCGGGGGTTCGCTCGGCCCAAATAAGGGTCGGGTGCCCATCACACCCTACGAAATTGGGTGTGACAAATTGGTATCGAGCGGTTCGTCTGGGGGTTGTACGCAAAGTCGTGTCCGGTAGAGTCTCGTTTATGGTGTGAAGCGCGCCACATTTATAAAAGGGAGGCTACGGGGCATCTAGGATGGTTACTCTTCTTTGGCATCTTAGATCGTCTTTGTAGAGCCAAGTTATAGGAAATTCCCGACATTGACCTTTGATTTCGGCAGGGAAATGGCACTGATGGAAGAAAGCGACTAGCGACGTTGGAAGCTACGAAGTATGCAGGTAAGCAACGGTACGAAAGATACATGTCGGGCAAGATATGAAAGTACGGTTGAAACACAAGTTGTGATTAAAAAGGGAAAGTAAACAAGAAAGTGTAACAGGTGCCGTTTGAGTTGGAAGTATGAGGTACGTTCACTATTTTATGCCGCTGATGATAATGGGAGCCACTGAGGTCGTGATATGATGCGATATGCATATATGTGTGTTATTTTTGTGAGGCATTGTTGGTATTTCACGTGTTTGTTTTGAGAAAGTAACGATTCTGAGAGAAACTCCGCCGAAATTTTCCCAGAAATAAAGTGAAAATGAGATATAGATCCGTAATATGTCTTGGAAGGTCGTGCCAATAGCAATGACAGGATTTGACTAAGTTACGAGTATGGTCGACGCCGAGAAAGAAGTTAAATCGCTAAATTGAGGATAAGAATAATTAGAAGGCCGATGTTGATGCGGAAAATAATAATAATAATAATTTTAGAAAGGGCTTGTTATCCTAAGAGACAATCCCAAACAGGGCCGGTAGGCCGTGACGGAGTGTTATTTAAAGTATTGACCTAATGGACAAGTCGGGACGAACTACGATGAGCTAACAGTAAAAGAAGTAATAGTACGATTAAGATAAGAGCACAGGGGGAGAAATTGCGACGGGTATGAATAGATAAGACAACCTGTAAGATGTTAAGAATAAAGTGGGCCGGAAAGGATAAAGGATTAAGCAGTGTTATGGTTATATTATCGGATAGGTTACGAATAGGATGTAATATGAATATAGCGAGGACTGTTATGGAAATAAGTAAGGCCTAGTGAGAAAGTGGCTAAAGTTATGACGTGGTCTATGTAACTGGAATATGACGGCAAGTGTGAAACGGAAGAGTGAAATATAGAACGAATAAAAAAGGTTTGTCAAGTCTGTAGGAAAAGTTTTGAATAAGCGTTATACGATAGTGGAAACGATAGTGAGCATGAGAAAAGAAAGGGAAATTAAAAGAAGGAAGTAAGAAGAGAGCGAGATAACAGTATAATAATAAACCCTGACAGGTGTAATTAAGGATCCAGGTGTTGGAAGTGACGGGACGGTAAAAGACTCGGATACAGAAATGATGAAGAACGAGGTAAATGAGAACAGAATTCAGAGGGCGATGGCCGAGTAGTAATAAGTAACGGTGATCGAGGTGTATTCCTCGTCATTGAGATTTGGAAGCCTAGAACGAAAGGTAATCATATCCACGGGTGAAAAGCGAATACCAAGGACCAAAGGAGGGGTAAAATAGTAATTATGCTATAAGGGCGCTTCGAAATCTGTTAAGACTTCGACTTACTCCAGACCACGTGACGGAGGTCATGCGGTGAGGTGGACGCGATTATACTAGCGTTAAAGCGTCGTATTTCACCGGAGTTTCAAAGTTAAGCGTCTTTGAACCGAGAGAAATCCTGGGATAGGTGACCCCCTGGGAAGTTTTCTGAAAGTTTTACAAATTCAGCCTTAAGGAGCAAATGAGGAGTTAGAATGACTTAAAGACAAATTAAGAGTCGGGGGAGTGGACGAGAAACCCCAAGAAGGTCGCGCGAACGGGGCAAATGGGGGGGGTAAAGGGAGAGAAAAAGGTACAACGCGGCTCTAGAATTAGGTGAATTGGAATAGTGTTTGGAGATATCTTGTAAGCCAGATAGTAGGGGCTATAAGTGTGCATAGGTATGCACAGGATATCCTGCACATGGTTAGATCAGTGGATTTATGTATTCCGGAAATCAACGTGGCGGTATATGGAAGGCACTAATCGGACGGAGTAACGAGGTGCAAGTGGAAAAATATATAAAAAGTGCAAATGTTACGAGGCAAGCTGATGTTGTTTTCACTACAAGTTAAGCTTGGAAAGTCCTAATACTACGATGTTTGGAAAAGAAAGAAAGCGAGTAAACGGAAGGCAAAGGAATTAAAAATGTCGGAATAAGTGTGCTATCTAATTAAGATTGGAAATACGGATTTAGGGCAAAGTAGGATTGAGCGATAGTATAAGTACGCCCCAAAAGGGGGGAAGCGAGGGAGAAAAGTTTAGGGTTGGTGACAATAATACGGTGATAATACTTTGGGGGGGGGGGGCATTAAGGAAAGATGTTGGGATGGTTGAGACAAACTACCGAGGTGGAACTAGTACTGAGAACGAACCGGACATGGTTATGGTAGAACCAAATTTCGACGCTGGGGGTAAGAGAAGAGAGGCAAAGATAAAGTGAAACATAAGGATTTGTGAAGCTACGTTGAGATGGTTCTTAGAATAATTTGACCCCCTTCGTACATTCGGTTAAAAATTGCAACATCACGTGTGGTAGGAAAGCTGAGAGCAAGATCTGAGCAAAGGGACTGTTAGAACCCGTATTTTTGTACATTGGAACAATCCGGATTAATTATGTTAAGTTAAGGACAAAACTATTCCGGGATACAAAGTCGGGATTTTTGACCTTCGATTTTATTTTGAGTTATAAGTTGTTCATGAATTTGTTGGTATGGGATAATTAGGAGAATTTGGGACCAAAAGTGATAAAATTGGAAGTTGGAAAAGTCATCCAATTCCATGATCTAGCCGTGTAAGTGGGGTGAATGGCCCACACCAATTGTGTTCAATTTTAATTGGAACAACACATTAATGTGGGCCAAGGAAATTGTACACTTCATATATTAGTTAAAAGATGACCACAAGTCTTCATTTGCATTTCCACACTTAGAAAAAAAAGGAGCAAAGCTGAAAACCTCCATTTGAGGCTCTCGGCCAGCCATAGGGAAAATCAACTCCCATTTCAAGCCATCCTAAAATTATTCCATTGATGTAAACCCACTATATTGAGGTCCCTAAGTAGCGTGGAGGTGTCGTTGGAGCGATCAACCCATTATTTTCATCTTTTGGAAACCCTAGGCTATTGGAAAGTTGAAGAAGAAAGGTAAGAATTCATTATGTTTTGTATGTTATAAAGGTTGTATGCTTGTTGTAGTATCTTATAATGGAGGAAAATCATGAAATAAGGCATGTTGGAAGTGAGTTGTGTGTGTGGTGTTTTAGCTGGTATGTAGTGTGTGTGTGTGTTGTGTGATATTGAAGCTATGAATTGAAGCTTAGTTAGCATTATTATGATCATTGTAAGGTGAAGAACGATTGAGAATCATCCATATATGTATATGTGTAGTGTTGGTCGAAATGGGTCACATTATATGACAATGATCGAATCGATATCGCTTAATGTTTTAGTCGTCGTCGTTGTGAATTCTATGTTGGAAATGAATGTTTATTAACTCAAGTTGAGGTTGTGATTGTTGCGGGCTGAATTGGAGATTATTGTACATTTAATGTAAATTATATATTGATGATAATAGCATTGTTAGAATGTGAATTGTGGATACAAATCATGATTTGAAAATGAGGAATGGTTTAAGTGAGGCTCGGGTTTGGGGTCAAGTTTTCAATTTGAATTGGAGAAAAATTTGGATTGTTGGAAATGTTGTATGAATTGCTTAGGATGTCTTTAAATATTGTTGGTATGGGTTCGGGTTAGTATGTGAATGTATAAGCGTCGATCTTGGCTTGAAGGTAAGCCGTTGAATCGAATTCATGAATGTTGTCGAATGATGGAAAAGAGAGTTATTATTGTTGTTTTGTCTTTCGGATTGGTTGTTGATGTTGTTAGGTTGGTTGTTGTTGTTGTTGTTGATTGATATGGCCGAGTTAAATTCTCGGGGTGTCCTATTTACAGGGGAAATGCTGCCCAAATTTCTGTAGAATTAAGGGCAAATTTGGAATTTAATGCCCAAAAGGTCTTTAGCTAATGTTTGGCATTTTATGGCTTGTTTATAGATCGTGGGCAGCCCGAATCGTAGATTGGATCTATCTTGAGTTTGGGTCTTATTGGAGAGCGTTTGAGGTATATTTTCGTAGGAGTTTGTATGATATAGTATGAGTATGTTTTTCATAGCCCATGCTCTCGGGCCCGATTTGAAATTTTCGGGTCTACACCGTCATAGGTGATTTCGGATCTACACCCGACGTTCCACCTTATGAAATTTTGACAACTTTTGAAAAAGAATGTTATAATTATTATTCTGATGTCAAATATGACTATTTTACTTATCTTTGGATTTATGACAATGATTTTATGCATATGATTACTCACTACTCCGCTCGTGCCTACTATGATATCGTTCGCCAGTTCTCGGGCCGGTTCTGTTGTCGTGCGCGTTTTGATATACTCCGGTGTTATGCTGTGTTTATGGTTCACCGAGTTCCTCGCTCGAGGGTCGGGTTTCACTTATATTTGGTGTGATGCTGTGTACGATATGTGACGGAGATTCGGAGATTTGAAACTTTCTGGTGTTATGCTGTGTTATGGCGCCATCGACAGGCGGGCGACCATATTTCCTGTGCCCTATGCATGATTTATATTTTGAAGAAATATTTTGATATTTTTGGAAATGCATTTACTTTCTGTACCCCTATTTCGATTTCGACTCAGATTTGTATACTACATTTTCTGCTTTGCATACTCAGTACATATTTTCGTACCATTCCCGAAGCCGATTTCATGCTCGCGGTACGGACACACGGCTTGGTGTTGTTTAGGACACCCTCTTCTGCTGTTGGAGTGCTCCCCTATTCCGGAGCCATATTTTGGTATATATATATATATATTCGTCCGTTGCATTGTATATATTTGTTCATGGGTACGGCGGGGCCCTGTCCCGTCATATGATTACGTACGTCCGTTTGAGGTACGTGGACATGTTTGTGGGTTATGCCTATACATGCGTATGTGTGTGTATATGTTGTGTTTGGGCGATTTCATTGCCGTGGCGACCTTGTCGGCCCACATATGTATATATGTTGTTTTGATGTGCCCCCTTTGTTGTATCTTTTCGTGCGCGGGGTTATTTTGGATAGTCCGTAAAACAAAGGAAACCGAAATTTTTACGGAAATTATATAAATTTGGAACACGGCCTTGTAAACACTTGGTATATACTTGGATGCGTTTGATATAACTTGTGATAGCGTTTGATAGGTGTGTTTGGGTGCCCAGATCGGGCACTAGTCACGGCCTACGGGGTTGGGTCGTGACAGGGATGATAGAAGAGTTCGGATTAGAGATAAGGTAATGACATGAGACAATATGTTGAAATATGACAAGATGAGTAAAGAAAGATGGTAAGACGATTTAAGCAAAGTGATCAGAACTAGTTGGCCACTAAAGGAGGGTGAATTTATACGCCACTTCTTCCGGACTGTATCGGCCGATAGTGGTTGAACGAGGAACGACTATTAGTAACTCAGAAACAACAGAAATTATATGACGACAATCGGTATTGACACTTAGAATTCCAGACTGGCGAATGGTTATGCATAAAGATAATGTCCGTGAAGAACGTAATTAAATTCGACAGGAAGGAGAAACTAACCCAGGATACATATTGGACCTTACTACATTGTTCGTGAGGTAAGAGGTCACGTACTAAAGACATGGCTTGGTTAAGGCAATGCGCGACGAAATAATAACAGAAAGAAAATGACTTGCGAACCTGAGGAGGAAACGAAGGAGAAACATGATTGGTAAATAAGATTGCATGCCATGGTAATAAAGGAAACCCCCCCTTGAGATCCTTAAGACCCTATACGACTAGTTGAACATTCGAGGACGAATGTTCTAAAGGGGGGAAGGATGTTATATCTCGCATTTTGTACGTCGGAATATTTTAAGTTAGTGGCGACAAGTTAAAGACAAGGCTATTCTTCTCGACTTTGTTTTACGACATAAGTTTCCTATGATTTATTGGCATGGATTATTAAGGAAAATTTGGGGCCAAAAGTTGAATATGGAAAGTTGGCTATTTCATGAAAATGAAGGCATGTGGCCGGCCACATGTGATGCGGGCCATGGCCACATGGAATCTTAGTACATGTTATTTAAAAGGTGACAAATTCATTATTTTTCATCCTTTGTGACTTAGGAAAATTCTAGAGATTTGGAGAAAAGAAAAGAAAAGAAAAAGAAAAGACATGGAGCATGTGCATGGTCATGTGCACATTTTTTATAGAGATAAATATATATATATGGATGACCAAGTTCATCATTTTCATCACATTCCATCTCTAGAAATTTCATGAAATTTGAAGAAAAAAAGAGAAGGAGAGAAACGGCCATGGCTGGCCGAAAACTTGCCCTCTCAATTTGATCATGAAAAGATATATTTTCTCCTAGGTTTCCTACTAATTGAAAAGCCCTCGTTAACGTGGAGTAGTTGTTGGAACAAGAAAATCGCTCGTTGTCGAAAAATGGCATCCTAGCCGAGTGAAGAAATGGAATGGAAAAGGTGAAGTTTAATTCTCCTTACATGTTTTATGGATGATTTGTACATGTTGTTGTATGTAGAAATGAATGAAATTCATGAAATTAGGTGTGTTGAAGTTGTGGCTGTGCATATGTATTGTGTTGAATAAGAACGATGAATTAAACTATTTGGTATTTGGTTGATATTGTTATGGACGTTTTGAGCATGTTGTGATGTGTTGAAATGAATAAAATTCATGAAGTTGTGTGTGATGGTGGGTTGGCCGAATGGTGGCTGCCTTGTGTGGAAGAGAAGGACTAATTTTATTTAGCATAATTTGATTGTTGTATTGTGAACTCTATGATGGAAAATGAAGTCTTAATGATCCAAGATTAAAGTTGTAATCATATGAGCCGTTTGGAAGCTAATGTGACTATAATATGCTTTCTTGAATTTATAAAAATGAAGTTGTAAACGCATGTATTGTTGACATAATTGATGAATGCGGAAGAAGGAAGTGTGTTAGTGTTGTTCTCGGGTTTAAGAGTGATTTCGGGTGAGCTGGAGCTTTGTTTGGATTGTTTGAAATATTGTATGAATTGTTTAAAGAATTCTCGAATATTGGTTGGATGGGTTCGGATTAGTAATTGAATGTATGAGCATGAATATTGGTTTGAATATATGCGGTCGAACTGAATACAAGTGAATGTCGTCGTATTATATGAAAAATGTTATTAATATTAGAATGCGTCTTGAATTAATGGTTGATGTTGTTGGAATGTTTGTTGGTATGGTTGTTGATGAATTTGGCCGAGTTAAATTCTCGGGGATGTCCAATTTATAGGGGAAATGCGCCGGAATTTTGGTAGATAAAGTATTAATTTGGAATTGGATCCTTAAGTGTTATGACTAACGGTTGATGCCTAATGAAATTATTGTAGATTGTGAGAGGTCGAGACGTAAGTTTGGATTAGCTTAGGAAGCGGCTAAGGTATGTAAGCTTCACCCTTCCTTCTTTGGCATGTCTTAGTGAAAAGTAAGTTATGACACGTACCCCGAGGTAATTCCACTCTCGCGGTCCGAGCATGTTTATGATCCATATTTGTTTCTTGATATTAATATTCTTAATGTAGTAAAATTATGGCCTTTATATTTTTCGCATGAATGGATTTCAAAGATTGTATAAAGGTTTGGTTACAAAAGAGTTTGTCTCCTAAATGATTCCGAAACTACGAACGTCCGTAACTTTCACCGAAAAGCTTGGATCACTCCGATTTGTTCGTAGGAAGTTTTAAAGTGAATAATGTTCGTAACTTTCCGGGGCGGACTCGGATTGGTTTGGAATATGATTATGGTTCTTGTGATTTTGTTAACACGTTTATGATATGCTGTGTTTCGAATAACGAATAGAAAGATATGTGATATAACTATGGTCCGATTTTCAAATGACATTCCGTTTGGACTACTCCATCGAGTCTGTGATTATGATTTTATATGCATATGGTTTCTCACTACTCTGTTCGTGCAAGCTCAATATGTCTTTCACCGAGTCCCGGGCCGGGTATGTATTCGTGCAACTCCATTGCATTGTTCACCGAGTCCCTCACTAGAGGGCCGGGTACGCTATATATGTATATATATATATATGATGATGTGATGATGTGATGAGATGGGGATGGCGGCCAGGATGGCATACCGAGTCCCTTGCTAGCGGGGCCGGGTACGTTATTCACCGAGTCCCTCACCGTAGGGCGGTACGTATATATATATATATGTATATGGACATGCACACATGATTATGTTATGATTTACTCACCGAGTCCCTCACTAGAGGGCCGGGTACGGTGTATGTGTACAATGATAAGATTTTTCTCACCGAGCCCCTCATCAGAGGGCCGGGTACGGTATATATGTACGATGACATGATGATACGATTATGATATGATTTTACTTACTGATATATGTATATATATGATAAATCTTTTCGAAGGCAAGTTTTATGATTTTGTACTCTTTACTTCAGTTTGATCCCGCTTGTTGTATTTCATGCTTTACATACTCAGTACATATTCCGTAGTGACCCCCTTTCTTCGGGGGCTGCGTTTCATACGCGCGGTACACCAGATGAGTTGAAGATATTAGTAGAAGATGTTCCAGCGGGATTGGCGAGCTCCAGTTTCTTCGGAGTGCTGCCGAGTCAAAGCATTATGTTACGACAGTTTGTTCTGTTATATCCGGCATTTTAGCATATTCGGAAAATGCGAAATGATTTCGATTTGTAAAGAATAAGGTCATATGTTGATTGGGATTAAGATATGTGTGTGTTGTTTATGAAAAATAGTGGTGTGGAAATACGGAGGAAGGCCAAGGGCAAAATTGGAATTTCAGAAATTAGCTTCGGGAATTACAAAACAAGATTTAAAGCTAAATTGGGCTCAAAAATAAAAAAGAAAAATGAGGCCCAAGTGAGAGAGGGGTGGCCGGCCATACAATGGCCCAAGCCCATGGATTTTAATTAATTTCCATGTGGCAAATTAATGCAAAGGATTATATATGAGTCATAAACTCATAGAAGATTCAAGAAAAAATTAGAAAGCAAGAACAAGAACTAGAAAAAAAAAAAGAGAAGGGCCTTCGGCCAAGAGAGAAAGAGAAAGGAAAAAAAAAAGAAGAGAATTTTCTAGTCTTCAACTTCAATCCAAAAATCTTATTCTTGTTGAATTCTTGCCAAGTTTAGGACGCTCTCCGACGTGATATAATTAGTTAAGCCAAAGAACGACGTTTGCGGCGAGTTGGAATTTGAAGAATAAGGTATGAATTCTATTCTTTTATGTTATGACATGAGTATGCATGTTAGAATGACTAGAATCGGATGAGAATTAAGGGAGTGTGGTGTGTGTGTGCATAGCCGTGTGTATGTGTGAAGTAGTGCATGGCCGTGAGCCATGGTGTTGAGAAAAGGCAAGGATATCATGTTTTCTTTTCTTGTTATAGAAGATTTATAAGTGATGTGATGAGTATAATTGAATGAAAATCATAGAAATGTGGTGTGTTGAAGTGTGTGGCCGTGTGAGTGTATTGTGTGTGTGTGGCCGTGTGGTATCATTGGTGAAGGGAAAGTGACCTTAATTTTATTTAGTGTATTAATTGTGTTGTTGGAGCTTTGTGATGGAAATGAAAGAAAATGGGTTAAGTTGGTATCGGAATGAATGAAGAAGGTTATGTTATCTTAGAATGATTTTATGATATTAAGGAAATGAAGTCGTAGGATGCAAATGGTGATTGTGGTATGTGAAATTGAAAGATAAAATATGTTGTGAATATTGTGCAAAATGATATAAAATGTTTCCGAATTGTGTTGGAATGGGAGTTGTTGTCTTATGTAGAAAAGAAGGCTACTTATGTTATAGTGTGTTTTGTGACGATTATTGATGTCCTTGATATTGTTGTGTTGTGGTTGTTGATATTTTGGGCCGAGATAATTCTCGGGGATGTAAAATTTATAGGGGAAATGCTGCCGAAATTTCGGTAGACGAGTATGGATTTAAGTTGAGTTCATAAAAGCTTGAAACTCATATTTGGTAACCATGACCATTTGTAGATTCTGGAGCAAACAGGAATTGAATTTGAGCGAACGTAAAGCGCAGCTAAGGTATGTAAAGCCTATCTTTTTTTTTTTTTTGGCATGTCCTAGTCCTACTAGGTCAAGATCGGAACCTCGGGGATAATTCTGCTCTTGGAAATCCAAGTTCGATTTGGCATACTATTCATTTAGCGCAACTGAACTATAATCCTTATGTTTGGCTAAAAGAATGCTTAAACCTTTGTAACTTTCACAAATGTATTCGAATCACTCCGAAACTCTTATGAATAACCTTAGGGAGCCTAATGTACGTAATTTATGTACGCCGCCTCGACTTGACCGAGGTGGGCCCGTGTCCCGAGACTTCCCTTATTTGAGTTGTTTCATTCATTTCCGTACGATATGAGAGGGAAGTGTTTGTCTATGACTCTAAGGTCCGTTTGAAATGTCCTATAATGTCGTTTGAACACTCATTACTATGAATGATACTAAATTTTCTGAGAATGACCTACGATGTGTTTTTGAGAAAAATTGATAACTTAAAAGTCCGCGACTTTTGTATACTAATTTCGATTAACTCGATACTCATTTTGAGCCTTCTAATCCTAAAGTGCTCGTATATGAAATTATGTGTCGAGTCCTGGAACTTACTTTTAAATTTGCATATGGTTTCTGCACTACTCTGCTCGTGCCAATGATTATGACTTCGTTCGCCGGTACCCGGGCCGGTTCTGTGATCGTGCGCATTATGACACATTCGGTAGTATGATGTGTTACGGTTTAGGAACCTCGCCATAAGGGGGTTACCGTTTATGGTGTTATGTTGTGATATGGCATCTGATATATTCTGATGATTTGATGTGTGTGATGTTGTGATGTGTTCGGAGATGTACGGGGATTTGAAAACTTTTGGATTATGATGTGTTGTGGCACCAGCGTTAGGGGGTGACCACGTTCCTGGCTCTATCATGACTTTTATTTGCATTTTGTTTACTCGCATTCCGCACGGGTACGATCGCTATACATGTTTTGTTTTGTCTTGATTCAGTCACGGTTTGGATTCTTGTACCTACGCTTTACATACTCGGTACTGCTTTCGTATTGACCCCTTTCTTCGGGGGGGTGCGTTTCATGCCGCAGTACGACGCTCGGTTGGGCGATCCTCGGTTTAAGTGCCCAATCTGCTACTTTGGAGTGCTCCCTTGATCGGAGCCCATATTTTGGTATATATCCTCTGTATGCATACTCTGTATATTTATGACTATTCGAATGCAATGGGGCCTGTCCGTCATATGTTCGTATGTTGTTTTGTACGTAGAAACGTAGTCATATTTGTGGATCATGGGTCCGGTTTGTTCGTATGTGATTATTTGTTTTGCGCCACCAGCGGCCCGCGTATTACTATGGCCTATATGGCCCGCGTGTTTGTATGTATGTGTGTGTATGTACGGGGCGAAGTGCATTCGCCCGACTTTGATTTGATATGATGATTTTGCACGGGCGACCGCGGAGGGGTAGCATCCGTTCGTATTTGTGTGATGCCCGCTTATCTGTATCGGTACGAATAATGTACATTGAATGCGGATATGTCCTAATATGACAATTTGGTTCGTCGGTTTGTTTGGGTGTCTAAGTAGGGCACAGTCCGACGCGGTGGGTCGTGACAAAAGTGGTATCGGAGCGGTTTGTCCTCGAAATGTCTACGAGTACGTGTCTCGTAGAGTCTTGTTTATCGGTGTGTTATGCACCACGTCTATAAACGGGAGGCTACGGGACATCTAGGGTGTTACTTTTCTTTGAATCTTAGATCGTGCGTTAGAGGTGCTATCGGGATGTATTCTTCACCGACGAAATGTTATGTTTTCGGCGTGCCTCCGAAGAAGCGCGGCTGCCCGAGAGGAAAAGCGGTGCCGAACGGGAGAGACTAGCGGGCCCGAGAGGGTTACTAGGGCCCGCGCCGGACTCGTGTGCCGTGTTGTGCCCCGGTCGGAGAGTTCTACTTATACCACTATCGGAGGGCGGGACGGCTCCGGGTAGCTCCGAGAGGCTGACTCCCCGGCGGGGCGGGACGGGACGTTGAGGAGGCCGTATGGGCGGCCCCGGCGGACGTGGTGGCGGGACAAGCTCGCGGACGCGGGCGGAGAGGTGATGATGATGACAGGTGTGATAGCCTGAGGGTTCGCGATTTCCTGACATGTGTTACATCCGGCATTTTTGCGTATTCGAAAATTTGGAAGCAACCTTGGTTTGTAAGGAATAAGGTCATGTTTGGATTTTTTTCTTAATGTGTGTACGCCGGTTATGGAAGTATGGACGCTAGAATATTGGAGAAGGCCTAAGGGCCAAATTGGAATTTTGAAAATTTGTTTCGGGAATTGGAAAATAAGAATTGTGATGAATTGGGCTTGGAAAAAAAAAATAAGAAAGTGAGGCCCAAATCCAAGAAGCCCAACCGGCCATGCAATGGCCCAAGCACTTGAGTTTAATTAATTCTACCATGTGATTAATTATATAAAGAGGCAAGGTTCGAAAACTTCAAGAAAATCAAAAGGAAAAATCAAGAAAAACAAGAGAGAGCCGTCGGCTCTAGAGAAAAAGAGAGAAAAGAAAAAGAAAGAGAAAATTCTTGGAGCTTGGATGTTAATTCAAAAGCTTGGTTCCTCTTGAATTCTTACTAAGCTCGAGGCGCTCTTCGAAGGATATAATTGGTTACGCAAGAAAGCTACGTTTGCGACGAGTTGAAATTTGAAGGATAAGGTATGAATTCTATTCCTTTATGTTGTGGAATGAGTATGTATGTTAGAATGACTAGAATTTAATGACAATTAAGGGAGTGTGGTGTGTGTGTGCATTTGTGTGTTTGAGTGAAGGGTACATGAGCCGTGAGCCATGGTGGTTGGAAGATAAGGATTTCATGTTTTCTTTTCATGTTATAGAAGATTATATATATGTTATGGAATGTGAAATTGAATGAAAATCATGGAAGGGTGATTGTTAGTGTGTGAGGTGTGTGTGTATATATATGTATGGCCGTGTGTGTGTGTATGGTTGTGTATAAATTGACGAGTTGAATTTTGTATTGTGTCGTAGTTGTGGTTATGATGGAATTTATGTTGGAAAT
>NW_026726926.1:0-72383 GCF_029784015.1 Lycium ferocissimum
TTTTAGATGGAATAAAAGAGCTTGGAAATTTTTTCTCCTTCTTTTCTTCTCTTGGGAGCCGACGCGCTCTTGTTCTTTTTTTTCTCTCTCTTCTTGATTTTTTTCTTTGCTTTCTCTTGAAACTTCTTGATGATAAGAACTCCCTTAATATAATTTAGCACATGGAAGAATACTCAATTACGGGTTTGGCCTTGTAGGTTGGTCGGCCACCCCTCACTTTGGGCCTTTGTTTTCTTATTTTTTTTTTTAGCCCAATTCATTAAAATCTCGTTTTGTAATTTCCAAACACATTTCCAAAATTCCAATTTTACCCTTACGCCTTTTCCAACGTTTCCGCATTCAAGCTTCCATATCCACCACACACCTACTAAGAAAAATTCAAACATGGCCTCCTTTCTCATAAATCACAATTATTGCGAATTTTCCGATTATGCAAAAAGGCGGGATATAACAATACCCATAAGCAAATGTACATAATCATACCGACTCAAAAGGCAACTCCGATGCAAGTGGAGTGCAGCAATACCTTCCGCTGAGCTGATAACCTACCGAGGAGGATCGTCAACCTGTCTATCGGGACCTATAGGCATGAAATGCAGCATCCCCAAGCAAAAAAGGACGTCAGTACGAATAAAGTTCTAAGCATGTACGGTAGGAAATCATAAGTAAAAGTAGTAATGTAAATAGAGATAAGGAAGAGACAACCTGTAACTCTGAATGCCGCTTAGGGCGTATGACATGCATGCTTTCGTTTATAAACATATACATATATATATAAGCCACTCAATGGGGCTGTAACATCATCATCAAGCCGCTCTTTGGGGCTAACATCATCATAAAATACCCAACTGCAGTGGTGTGCATAATAGGTGCCGTATCCGGCCAACTATAGCACGACTCGCGTTGTCATAAATATATACATATTTATATAATGCGTTATAGACTCATGGAATAACATTCTGAACCTTTCGAAGTGGCTTAAGGTCGGTAAACCTCCGAATACGTTATATGAGTTAGCTCGTCAACATATGATGCCATAAAAAGCAGAAAATACCATCAACATACAATTCATTAGGAATCAAAAATCAATGTAATACGGATCATAAATACATCATGGAAGACAATGAACATGAGCTTCTAAACTACTAAGAGTAGAGTTGTTTATGAATATCGTTCATTTACGTTTCGTTCGTTCGAAATCATGCCAAAAGAAAGAAAGAATGTGCTTTAACATACCTTATATCGAACCATGATGTATCACGCCTAAGTCTACAACCAACAATAAGGGACTAACGTTAATTATGAGTAGTTCAACAATCCCCTATCGAGAGGGAAGCTCGTTCTATATAAAATCAGACAACATGTGCCCCGTTTTCCTTTCTTTCCCAAGTCCATAAAAACAACAAGAACACATATGACTTTTAACTATATACTTGCAACACCACAACACACTCAATGTACTTCAATGAAACAAATCAATCCGCACAATAACAAGTGCACAAACGTTACCAACGAAACTATTATTTACCACAACGAGCGGCAAGCTCGGATCGAAACCAAACCCAACTCTTTTTTTCCATCTCCCCTATACTTACAATACCATCACCGTATCCAAAGACATAAACATATATATTGACATGACATTCCAGTCTTATATCCATCTTAAAAGTAACATCAAACAGCCCAACAACAGTTAACAACAGCAACATAAACAACTTCTAGGTGTTATATGGCCACTTCTCCTTCTAATCTATTTTCCATATTTTCCAGCCATAAGAAGTCATATATATCACCGTAAAATAGTCCAACAAAAGACAACAACATCTTATGCTATTTCAAGTACTATCTTGCAGATTCTTCACCCAAACAACTTAACCAACAACTAGATAAGCTTAAGAACAAGCAATAGGGTGTTATAATTACCTTAAATATTTAGAAAAACTTGAAACAAAAGCTTCCCTTAGCTTACTGTCGCACCCTAATTTCCGATAGGGCATGATGGGCACCCGACCCTTACTTAGGGTCGAGCGAACCCGCTGACTCTCGTAATACTCGTAATCATGCTGGGCCTTTAAATCATAAAAAGAATGCATAATGAAAGCTTTCAAAAGAAAACATACTTTTCATCTTTCTCAAATCAAGTGAAATCAGAACATGTGAAATCGTAATATAACGCATGTTGATACATCGGCTTACAGAACTGCTTGCAAAACTGACATATTATATACATGACTCTGTCTGCAAAGTCTCTAACATAACTCAAGATACCATAACATACACACTCTGACTCGGCAGCACTCAGAGAAGAAATGGAGCTCGCCAATCCAGCTGGAACATCTTCTACTCATCCGTATATACTTGCGTGGCATGAAACGCAGCCCCCGGAGAAAGGGGGGTCAGTACGGAATATGTACTGAGTATGTAAAGCATGAAATACAATAAACAGAATCATACTGACATAAGGAGTATAGAAAGACAGTACAGTAACCAGAAAACTGTAAGGCTTGTCTCTGAAACATAAATCAGGCGTGTCAATATCATGTCAAATTCATTATGGAACTGAGAAACATAATTAGTAAATCATCTTGTACATATGCATATATAACGTGTCCCGGCCCTCTAGTGAGGGACTCGGTAAGTAAAGTCATCATGTCATATACATATAACGTGCCCCGGCCCTCTAGTGAGGGACGCGGTAAGTAAAATCATCATATCATGTACATATAACGTGCCCCGGCCCTCTAGTGAGGGACGCGGTGAATGAAGTCATCATATGCCATCCTGGCCGCCTACCCATATCATCATCATATCATATAATGTGCCACGGCCCTCTAGTGAGGGACGCGGTGAATATCATCGTATACATATAACATGCCCCGGCCCTCTAGTGAGGGATGCGGTGAATAATGCAGTGGAGTCGTGCACGAATACATGTCCTGGCCCGGGACGCAGTGAAAGAAGTAATAACGTACTCGCACGAGCAGAGTAGTGAGAAACCAAATGCACATAAATCATCTTTTAAGACTCGATAGATAAGTAGACAAAGCAATGCTCGAGTACCAAACGAGAGTCATGTTACATCCGTTCTCAATACCATTAGGACTCTTGAAATATCATTACGAAACATGTCACATAACGTCTCGGAGATCATAAACATATATCGAACCAATCCGAGCCCGCCTATGAAAGTTACGAGCATTTTTCATTATAGAACACTTTTACGAACATATCATAGCAATCCGAGACCATATATGAAAGTTAGGGACATTATACATTATAGAATCTTTTACGAACGCATCGAAGCGATCCGGTTCGGTCTATGAAAGTTAGGGACATTTTTCAACATAAAATCCTTTTGGAGCAAAACTCTTTATACAACATTTGAAATCCAATCATACAAAAGACGTAAGGACCATAATTCTACTACATTAAGAATGCCAACATTAAGAGGTGAATAAGAATCGTAGGCATGCTCGGATCATAAGAATAGAGTTAGCCCGAGGCTCATATCATGTCATATCTTACTTACGTGTAAGACATGCCAAAAGAAAGAAAGAGTACGCTTTACATACCTCATCCGCTTCCTAAGCTAATCCGAACTTAAGTCTTGGCTTCTCAAGATCTACAATAACGTCGTTAGACACCAAAAATTAGTCATAAACACTTAGTAATCCAATTCCAAGCTAGCACTTTATCTACAGAAATTTGGGCAAACATTTCCCCTATAAACTCAACATCCCCGAGAATTCAACTCGGCCAAATCTTCAACAACAATACCAACAACCATATTAACAACATCAATAATCAATTCAAAACGCATTATAACGTTAGTAACTCTTTTCTACATACTTGACAACATTCCACTTATATTCAATCCAACTACATACATTCAAGCCAACATCACGCTCACATATTCGAGTACTAATCCGAAACCATTCAAACAAGATTCAAGAACATTTCAAGCAATCCGCACAATATTTCAAACAACCCAATCAATATACTACTTCAACCGAAACCCTCCATTTCCAATAGAAACAACAACAACACATTTCTTTCTCCCAAATTCATGAACTATACCAACAATCCACACTTTAACAACATTATTCTCATAAATACAAGAAACTACATACAATTCACGTTGGCCTCTAAAACAGCCCACAACAATTACAACTTCAACTTGAATCATTAAACTTTCATTTTCATCATAGATTCCACAACAAACAACAACCAAAATACTACATAAAATTAATTCACCACGTTTTACCAAAAACAGCCCCTACACGGCCAAGCTTCAACATACAAAATTTCATGAATTTAATCCATTTCCACACACTACAACATGCACAAATCATCCATAACACATGTAAACAAAATTAAACCTCATCTTTTCCATTTGACTTCACTACTCGGCTAGGATTGTAAATTGCAAGAACGGATGTTTTGCTTGCTCCAACAACTACTCCACGTTGTAGAGGACCTTCCAATTAGTAGAAAAGCTAGAAGAAAATAATTTTTCTTGATAAAAAATTAGAGACCATATTCGGCCAGCCCCCTTGGCCGAATGGTTCTCCTTCTTTGTCTTCAATTTCTCTAAGTTTCTAGAGTTTGCAAAATGATGAATTGTCTCACTTAGTCATCCTTTGTATAAATATATACTTAGCTCCCACAAATATATGGTGTACACATGTGCCATTTCATGGCTTGAAACAATTGGCCAACCATGGGTGGGGCCCACACCATACCCCACGACCACATGGCCCTTTGGCCACTTTATGAAATATTTTTTTTCAACTCTTAGCCCCTAGTTTTTCTTATTCTAAATTTACCCTTAATACTCCATACCAATAAAAAGATGAATATGCAACTTATGCACTCTAACAAAATCGGAAAAAAAAATATAACCTTGTCCTTAACTTATCACGGTTAGCTCGGAATATCCCAATGTTCAAGATACGGGATATAACATCCTTACCCCCTTTAGAACATTCGTCCTCAAATGTTCAATAAGTCTCATAAGGTCTCACAAGAATCTCGGGGGTTTCCTTTATTACTATAACTTGCAGTTTCTTCTACCAGTCACATTTCTTCTTTTAACTTCTCAAGTCATCTCCTTCCTGTTATTATCCCGCCACACTACCTTAACAAAAGCCACGTCTTTAGCACGCAACCTTCTTACCTGACTGTTATATCCCGTATTTTGTACATCGGGACAATCTGGGTTAACTACGATAAGTTAGGGGCAAGACTATTCCGGGATACGAAGTAGAGATTTTTGTTATTTTAAAAGCATAAGTGGTGTATGATTTTATTGGCATGGAAATATTAAGGAAACATTTGGGGTCAAATGTTATTTTTGGAAAGTATTTATTCCATGAAAAACAAAAAACAAATAATAAAAATAGGGGCATGTGGCCGGCCACCTTGGTGTGGGCCAAGGGCCACATGGATGCTTATAATATGTATTAAAAGATGACTAGCAAGTCATCTTTCTCATTTAACACTTAGAGAAAAATCAAGAAGCTTGGAGAAGGGAAAAAGGGCCAAGGTATTCGGCCATAGCTTGCAATTTCAAGACCAAGATTTAGCCATCAAAAAAATTATTTCTTCTAGCAAAACCACCAATTGAAGGGTCCTCGTTAACGTGGAGTTGTTGTTTGAAGCAATAGACTACTCGTTTTCATCATTCACTACCTTAGGCAAGTTGTGAAGTTGTGAAGAAGAGGTAAGTTTTAATCTTGTTTTGTGAGTTATGGATGGTTTATGTGTGTCGTAGTATGTAAATATGGATGAAATTCATGAAAAGATTGCATGGGGAGGTGAAGCCGTGTGCATGTGTATAGCCGTGTGTGTGTGTTGTGTTGGGTTGTGTTAAAAGTAATGAATTAATTCTAGTTAGCATGTTTTGATTGTTGTAGTGTGAAGAAAAGAATGAAAATCATAAAGTTAGTATAGTGGGGTGTTGGCCGTATAGGGTTCCCCTTGTGTGGTTGAGAATGAACAAATTTTAACTAGTATTTTAGTTGTCGTCGTTATGGATTCTATGATGAAAATGCCAGTTTAATGATTCAAATTGATGTTGTAATGGTTACGGGCTGATTTGGAAGTTAATATACTTTTAATGTAAATTTTGTATTTATGAAAAAGACATTGTTAATGTGTGGATTATTGGTGTAATACATGAATTTGGGAGAAAGGAATATGGTTGTGTTGTTCTCGGGTTTGGGCTGATTTTCGGGTGAGATGGAGGCTTGGTTGGGTTGTTTGAAATATTGTGTGAATTGTCCAAAGTGTTCCTGAATATTGTTTGAGTGGTTTTGTATTAGTAATCGAATGTATAAACGTTGATATTGGTTTGAATGTAAGTAGTTGAAGTGAGTATAATGGAATATTATGAATGTTGTTGGATGATGTAAAAGAGAGTTACTAATGTTATAATGCATTCCGGATTGATTGTTGATGTTGTTAGAATGGTTGTTGGTGTTGTTGTTGTTGAATTGGCCGAGTTAAATTCTCGGGGTTGTTGTATTTATAGGGGAAATGCTGCCCAAATTTCTGTAGAATTTGGTGTTCGTTTGGAATTGAATGCCTAGATGCTTATAGCTAATGTTTGATATATGTATTGGCGTTATGTAGATCTTGCGGTGCCCGAGACTTGAGATTTGGATTAGCTTTGGGAGCGGACGAGGTATGTAAAGCCCTATCTTTCTTTCTTTTGGCATGTCCTAGTGTTAAGTAGGCTATGACACGAGCCTCGGGGTAACTCCACTCTTAAGATCCGAGCTTGTAAACGGCTCTTATTCGCTTCTAAAGATTTACTCTCTTAATGTAGTCAACTAAGGCATTTATGTTTTCATATGATTGAATTTCAAAAGTTATATCTGACATTTTGCTCTTAAAAGACTCCGAAACTACGAACGTCCGTAACTTCGGTAGACGAGCTCGGATCGCCCCGAAACGTTCATAGGAGATTCCATAAGGCATAAAATCCCCCAACTTTCATAGGCGGGCTCGGATGGGGTTGGTACCCGTCCGTGGGCTCCGAGACTTTTCTATGTTTGTTTCTAGTGACTTTCGGAAAGGACTTAGTACGATTGTCACCTTAACTCCCGAGTATGGATTACTTATTTATTTATCGAGTTTGTGATAATTATTTTTATGCATATGGTTACTCACGACTCTGCTCGTGCATATGATCGTTACATCCTTCGCCGAGTCCCGGGCCGGTTATGTTCATGCGTACTATGATATATTCCGGAGTATGATGTGTCCGGTTCGCCGAGCCTCGCTAGAGGGCCGGGTTCCGAGTATATTTGGCGTTATGATGTGTTATGGCGTTATGATGTGCTATGTGATATGTCGGGTTCGGAGATATGAAACCTTCTGGAGTATGATGTGTTATGGCGCCAGTGTCGGAGGGCGACCATATTCTAAGTGTTATATCCCGTCTTTTTGCATAATCGGGAAATTCAAAAAAATTGTGATTTATGAGAAAGGAGGCCATGTTTGAATTTTTCTTAGTAAGTGTGTGGCGATTATGGAGATTGGAATGTGAAAACACTGGAGAAGGCCTAAGGGCAAAAATTGGAATTTTGGAAATTTGTTTCGAAAATTTTGGAATAAGAATTTTAGCTCATTGGGCCAAATAAATGGGAGGAAAATTTGGGCCCAAACTAAAGGGGTGGCCATGGCCAAGGGCCCAACCCAATTTAATTAATTTTGCATGTGCAAATTAATTATATAAGGATGGAGAGTCTTAGAATTTTCAAGAAAGAACAAGAAAAATCAAGAGAAAAAAAGAAGAGGCCATTCGGCCCTAGAGAAAAAGAAAGAAAGAAAAAGAAGAGAAATTCTTGGAGCCAAATCCTTTGATTCAAAATTCAATTCTTGTGGGAATATTACTAAATTCAAGGTGCTCTATAACTTGGTGCAATTAGTTTGGCAAGGAAGAGCTTAAGTTGGCAAGGGGAGATTCTTTGGAAAAGGTAAGAATTCTTGTGTTTATGTGGAAAAATTATGTATGTGTTGTAGTATATGTAGAGTGCATGAGAATTATGGAAGTATGGTATGCATGTGTTAGCCGTGTGGTGTGTGTTTGCAAGTTGGCCGTGAGTATGCATATGAATTGCATAATTATGATGACTTGAATTTATGTTGGAATCTTGTTGTGGTTTATAGTAGAAATTGTATTGGAAGTGAAAGTTATAGAATTCATGGAAGTTGGCAAAAACTAGGGTGTGGCGGTGGCTATGGGAAGGTGTAGAATGGTGTGTGTTGTTTAATGTGTTAGTTGTGTAGTTATGATCCTTGTATTGTAAGTGTAAGAAAAATGATGTAAGTTTGTATGAAAATGGAATGTGGAAGTCTATGTCGATTTAGTATGAATTTATGAAATGGTGGGAATGAAGTGTTTAAGGTGTAAAATATGAGTAAGGTTGATGAATTCGGATGATGGAAATGTGTTATGAACATGTATGTTAAAGATTGGAAGAATTGGATAAATTGTGGTTTTGGTGGAAAGTTTGCATGCTTTGTATATTTGATGTATATTTTGTATATACGTGGTAGAAATGTTATGATATGTTTCCGAATGGAATTGTAATGATTTCGATTAATATGTTGAGATTGAATTGGAAATATGAAGTTGGAAACGGAAGTTATGACATTATGTTGGAAAGATGACCAAATAGGTCATATTGCGTTTTATTGTGTTTGTTGGTGTTGTTGTTGGCTTGTTGTTGGTTATTCTGAGCCGAGCTAAGCCTCGGGGATGTCATAATTATAGGGGAAGTGCTGCCGGAATTTCGGTAGCCAAGTATAACCCCAAGAGTTGAAATATTAGCTTGCATGAATAGTAATTGGTAAGAATGACCATTTGCAGTTTTTGGACGAAACGGGAATTGAGATTGGACGTGCGTAAGGCGCAATCCAGGTATGTAAAGCCTTGCTTTTTTTTTCTTTGGCATGTTACTCGAGTGTCGAGTGGGCTTGAAAGCGAGCCTCGATGACACTTCGCTTGTCACAATTCGAGATTGAAATTAGCGCAAAATCTTTCAGTAAGATTGAACCAATTTCTTCTAAGTTGACCTATAAGGATGTAATTTCCATAAATGGAGTCGAAACACTCTAAAATGATTATGGACGACTCCCTAAGGTTTATTATCTATAATTTACGTACTTTATTATGATTGGGTCCGAGGTGGGCCCACAATACCCTGATACTCCCGGTATGGTCCTAATCGATCTGTTTCTGCTCGTTTTTCATAGGTAACTCTTAATTATGTTCTGTCCGCTAACTAATAAGCATTGTGACTGTCTTTCTGAGTCTGAATATTATCCTGACCTCTGGAACGATTCTGGACACTCTGTTCTGATATGATCTGCCGATTCTGATTTGACTTATCTTCTGAACTATTTCAGTTTTATTTTGCCTGTATGTCGGTCTGTATGTATATGGTTTCTCATTTGTCTGTTCGTGGATGCCTCAATGTCTCCTTCACTGCGCCCGGGCCAGGTTCTGTGATTCGTGCACTTTCACTGCATTGTTCACCGCGTCCCTCGGATTGTGCGGGCCGGGATCTGTCTGTATCTGATATGATCTGATATGATCTGACTATGTGATATTACGGAGATGGCGGCCAGGATGGCATTTGATTTGATTCTGTCTGTCCACCGCGTCCCGTACTACGAGGGCCGGGTTCTGTTACCGCGTCCCTTATGAAAGGGCCGGGATCGTCGTATGTATTGGGATCTGATTTCTGATATGTCTGTCTGCATATGATTATGACTCTGCATGCATGATTCTGTCTGTTACAGTTCGGTAATGTCCGATCTGGATTATGACTCTGTCTGTCTCACTTCTGGAAATCTGATTCGGACGCTGATTCTGTCTGTCATACATTTGAATTCTGGTTCTGTCTGAGAGTCTGTCTGTACGCTCTGTAAGTCTGATTCTGCTCATAACTTTGTCCGTACGCTCCGTAAGTCTGACTCCGCTACGAATCCGATTCTGTCCGCTCTATTTCTGTATTTCCGTCTGTTACGATTTTACATATCTGATTCTCGTTATTATAATTATGTATGTTATGTTCCGCTTTGCATACTCGGTACATTTTCGTACTGACCCCCTGTTCTTCGGGGGCTGTGTTACATGCCCACAGGTACGGACGCACAGCGTGATCCGCCACCGGTATAGGACTTCAGTCTGCTGTTAAGGAGCTCCCTTTGATCCGGAGCTGATACTTTTGGTATATATTTTCTGTTGTTTATATGTCCTGTATATATATGACTATTTGGGTACGGCGGGGCCCTGTCCCGTCTTCTGATTCTGTTCTGTATGTTAGAGGTCCGCGCGCGTGCAGACATGTTTGTGGGGTATGGGTTGTCACTGTCTGGGTAGGTACGTATGATATGCGACTCTGTCTGATATAATAGCCCTAACGGCTTCTGTACAGATTAAGTATGTATATATGTATATGTATGTTCGTGCGATGTATGTTATATATTGTATGGATTTATGTATGTCCGAACGGATTAACTATTTAGTATGTCAGATCTGATAAGTGGGTACGTGCGAGTGTCCAAGTAGGACACTAGTCACGGCTCACGGGGTTGGGTCGTGACACTAAGAGCCTATGCATGATTTGTTTTTTTTTAAGTAAATATTTTCACATTTTGCATATTGTATCTATTTTTCCGCATCTTTGGTTTCGATTATGATTCTGTTATTGTATTCCTTGCTTTGCATACTCAGTACATATTCCGTCGACCCCCTTTCTTCGGTGCGCGTTTCATGCCCGCGGTAGGACGCCCGGTTTGGTGATCCGACGCCTAGGACACCTACTCGCTATTTGGGAGTGCTCCTTCGCGGAGCCTACATTTTGGTATATATTCTTCCGTTGCATATGTATATATTCATTCAGGGGTACGACGGGGCCCTGTCCCGTCATATGATTCCGTTGTTCTGTTTAGAGGTTTGTAGACATGTATGTGGGTTATGGTATTTATCCGTACGTATATGTTCGCATGTTTTATGTTCTAAGAGAGTTTCATTCGCCGTGGCCGTGCGTAAAACCTTGAAAGGACCGCATACATGCGTATATTGATATGTTATGTACATTATGACAGCCCTCGCCGGCTTTTATGATATATGTTTGCTCCTATGCGATGCATCCGAGACTATGTGTGACCAATTGTATTTGTGCAAGGCTAGTATGTTGATTCTGAGTGTCAGGTGCGTATGGGTGTCCAATTCGGACACTAGTCACGGCCTACGGGGTTGGGTCGTGACAAAAGTGGTATCAGAGCGGTTCGTCCTCGAAATGCCTACAGACCGTGTCTAGTAGAGTCTCATTTATCGGTGTGTTGTGCACCACATCTATAAACGAGGAGGCTACGAGACATTTAGGATGTTATCCTTCCTTCGATCTTAGATCGTGCGATAGAGCCGTATTATTAGGATGATTCTTTTCGACGAATTGTTATGTTTTCGGCCGATGCCTCGAGGTAAGGCCACAGCTTCCCAGAAGGGCAAGTCTACTACAACAGTTGGAGAGACCAGTCGGGCCCAGAGAGTTACTAGGGCCCGTGCTCAGCTCGAGCCTGAGGTTGTGCCCCGGTCGGCTAGTTTTGCCACCCCATCACCATCAGAGGGGCATAGAGCTCCCCGAGGTCAGGAGGCGGCTCCACCACCTGCTCCTGAGGTTCGAGTGCCCGAGCCTCCAGCTCCTCAGCCAGGGGCGGAGGATGTTATATCTCGCATTTTGTACGTCGGAACATTTTTAAGTTGTTTGCGATAAATTAGGGACGAGGTTATTTTCCGACTTTGTTGTAAGACATAAGTGTTTTATGATTTCATGGGATGGAAATATTAATAAAAATTTGGGGTTAGAAGTGGAATTTTGGAAATTAGTAGTTCATGAAAAAAATAAGGCCACATGTAGTGTGGGCCATGGCTACATGGAAGATTAATATATGTGGAGTTGGATGACTTGTTAAGTCATTTTCATCATGTTCATCTTTTGGAAATTTCATGAAACTTGGAGAAAATTGGAGAAAAAGAAAAACAAAAAAAAAAGAGAAAAGAGAGGGGTGTGGCCGGCCATGTGCATATGCACATGTGTATATATATATATATATAATAAGAGAAGGCAACACAAGGCACCTTTCATCATTTTACAACTCAAGAAATTTCAAGAAACAAGTAGAAGAAAAAAAAAAGAAGAGGAACGGCTATGAGGGCCAAGGGCAGGAACCAGCCCCATAAGGTGGATCATGAAGGTTGTTTTCTTCAAGCTTTCATACTAATTGGAAGGTTCTCAATGACATGGAGTGGTTGTTGGAGGAGAAAACCATTCGTTGTTGCAATTCATCAAGCTAGCCGAGGGAGATGTTAAGGGAAGAAGGTGAGTTTTGATCTTCCTTACATGTTTTATAGGTGTTTATGCATGTTGTGATATGTAAAAATGAATGAAGTTCATAAAGTTATGGAGTATGTTGTGTAGCCGTGTGTAGGTAATGTTATGTAGAGCAAAGAACTAATTTATTGAGCATGTTTGGATTGTTGTATTGTGGACGCTTTGAGCATGTCGTAATGTGTTGAAATGGATGAAATTCATGAAGTTGTATGGGTTGAAGGGTTTGTGTGTGTGGTGGTACGTTTTGTGGAAGAGATGGACTAATTGTATTTGATATAATTTGGTTGTCGTATTGTGAATTCTACAATGTGAAATGAAGGTTTAATGACTTATGTTGGTGTTGCAATTGTTGTGGGCTGTTTTGAAAGTTAATATGATTCTAGTATGTCTTCTTATATTTATGAAGCTAATGTGGTAATGTATGGAATTGTTGACGTAGTATGAGAATTTGAAAGAAAGAAACGCATTATTGTCGTATTCATTAATTGGAAGGTTTCGGGTTGTTTAGCATATTGTTTGAATTGTTTTGAATACTTTGTGGATTGTTCGGAATATTCTCAAATTGTGTCTGGATGGTTGTTGGTTTGGTTGTTGATTGGAATTGGCCAAGTTGAACTTGGTGGGATGGAGTATTCATAGGGGAAGTCTTTGCCGAAATTTCGGTAGACAAGTGTTACTTCAAAACTCAACTTCTATAATGCACTAATTACTGTTTGGTAAATGTGACCAAATTGTAGATTCTGGCGACTTTAGAGCTCGAGTTTGGAGTAGCGGAAAAGGCGGAAAAGGTATGTAGGGTCTTACTCTTTCTTCCTTGGCATGTCGTAGGCATACTAGGTTGGATACGAGCCTCGGGGACTACTCTATCCTCCGGAATCCGCACCTAAAGTTACCCACTTTTCATTCAGTAGAATTGAATTAGATATTCATGAATAGTTGGAAGAATTGCCTAAAGATCTAGAACGTGCACAAATAGGACCCGACTACTTTAAAATCTCTTATAAGTGACGTCTTGGAATGTAACACATGTAAGTTGAGTACGCCACCTCTTTTGACTTGAGGTGGGCCCACTGTTCCCGGATTTTCTTTATTGCTCCGTTTATCGAACGATAAGTGTTGCAACTATTTTAATGAGAATGGTTCCATGATGATAATGATAACGATGATGTAAGGGAGAGAATATGTCTATGATAAGTGTAACAAGAACGATTCCATGACTAGGAGCCTTGAGTTAAGAATCCAATGCGAGTATGAAAGTGTTAAACTAGTTCTTGGTCTTCAATTTTATTCTTTGGTTACGATACTATTTTCTAAGTGTTTCAAGAATATGAACTAACGTTTATGATGTCCATGGTTTCGTTTCATGTTTTTTTTTCAATATTATTTTCCATTGATGGTCCCGCCTTATAATTATCGCTCCTTCAAGGTGAGATATATGTATATGAGATATGTATATGTACATGGGCTAGGGGGAAGGGATACATGTATATGTGGGGAATGGGAAGGGAAACATGTTTCATTGCCACACAGTCGGTGGCTTATCATCCGGACACGGGATGCCCGGACGCGGGATATATGAGCGAGCCGACGTATTTCGGCGCTATGTGGGTGAGCCGACGTTGTTCGGTGCTATGACATGACATGATATGCTATGACATGACATGATATGCTATGACATGACATGACATGACATGATATGCTATGACATGACACGATATGCTATGACATGACACGATACGCTATGACATGATAAGATATGATATGATACGATACGGTATGATAAGATATGATATGATACGATACGGTATGATAAGATATGATACGATATGATATGATATGACACGATATGATATGATATGATATGATATGATATGATACTATATGACATGACATGATATGATATGATACTATATGACATGACATGATATGATATGATATGATATGATATGATATGATATGATATGATATGATATGATATGATATGATATGATATGATATGATATGATATGATATGATATGATATGATATGATACGACATGATACGATATAATACGATATGATATGCTATGACAAGACACGACATGATATGAGTTCTATTTTCTATGCCTATGAAAAGAAATGTTATTTTTTCTAAAAAGAAAGACAGGCATGCGTGGTATCCGGCCAAAAAGGCATTCACATGTATAGGTTACTCTCTTACCTCATTATCCGTTCTATGATCCCATGATGCTTACATTCCTGCTTTATGCTGCTCATTATGCTGCTTTCTGTACCTTACATACTCAGTACATATTCCGTGCGACCCCCCTTTCTTCGGGGCTGCGTTAAATGCCGCGGTACACACCCGGATAGCCGAAGACATTAGCGAAGGTGTTCCGGCGGGATTGGCGAAACTCCACGTTCTCTGCGGAGTCTTTGCCGAGTCAGTGTATACGCGGGTTATGGTATCTGATTATGTTAGAGACTTTGCAGACAGAGTCATGTACATAAGATGTCCGTTGTGAGCGGCTCTATAAGCCGTCGTATTGTTACACATAATATTACAGATTTTGTACGGTCGCAAGTTATGTTAATTTGAAAGATATACCGTATGTTGTTTTTCAAAAAAAAAAAAAAATTCATTACGCATTTATGGCCGGTTAGGGGCCCATTATGATTACGAGTACTATGACAATCAGAGGGTTCGCTCGGCCCTAAGTAAGGGTCGGGTGCCCATCACACCCTATCGGATTAAGGGTGTGACAGACAGGGCTATGAGGGACGCTGTTCAGCTACTTACCAGATTAGTGGCGGGGCAGTCTCACAGACAGGGATTAGGAGATGATCATGCGGACGGACGTGACAGTCAGAGGGCCCGCTATTTCTTGACCTGTAATCCGCCAGAGTTTTTCGGGTCAAAGCCGGGAGGGCCCCGAGGAGTTCATCGGACGGATGCGGCGTACGGCGCGGCTTATCGGGGCTTCCGGGCGGGTACGGTGAGTTGGCGTCGTATCGGTTGCATGATATAGCAGCTAATTGGTATGAGTCTTGGGAGCTGTCCAGAGGCGAGGGTGCTCCTCCAGCCATATGGGATGAGTTTGTGGAGGCCTTTCTTGGCCATTTCCTACCCCCAGAGACGAGATGAGCCAGGGTTCACAGATTTTTACATCTGAGGCAGGGCGGCAGGAGTGTCCGGGAGTATAGCCTTGAGTTTGATTCTGCGGCTAGATACGCGCCTCATATTGTGGGCGACATGGCGGATAGAGTGCACGGTATGTGATGGGGCTGGATAGTTATTTGATCGATAGCTGTATGGCGATGGCTTCCCAGCCCGGTGTGGATATTGCACGAGTACAGGCATATGCCCAGGGTATGGAGGAGCGACACAGAGGGCGTCAGCCTGACAGGGGTTATGATAGGGGCCAGCCCAAGAGGGCTAGTGTTATACCCCGCATTTTTAGAGCATGAGCATGACACGTGCTTCCTCAAGAAAAATTGACAATCATGTTGTTGCTACATAATTTAAACTCACGTTGATAGTGTTGTATCTCGTATTTTCGTACGTCGGATTATTTGCGAGCTGAGGTGGGGCCCACACATCGAGATTTTTTTTTGGGACATGTGACAAGTTATATGAAGCACACATGTAAAGTTGAACACAACTCAAGAAGGACCCTTGAGCCTAATCAAAGTGGAAGTCCTCCAAACGAATATTTTTAAGAAAACGTTTTCGGGTGACCTGACTTCAAGAGGCAAAAACGGTATAATAAGTTTGGAATTTGGAAAAATACCAAGAAATATAAGTTGTAGATAAGTGAATTATCTTTCCAACCATAGGTCGTGGGTTCCCAGGTGACGTCGGTACAAGGAGATATGTACGTTTTAAGACTGAAAGGTCGGTGGGCTAGGCCCAACTCGGGCCCAACCGGGTTAGGCCCATGACCCATGTTATATAAGTGATATTTCAGGCCTTCCCTCCTCATTTTAAGATCTGAAACAACCAGAAAATTCTGGAGAGAGATAGATAAAAAGCCTTAGAGAAGAAAAACCAATTTTGACCAAAATCCGAGCCCCGAATTCCGAAGCCCATGAAGAGAAAAGTGTCGTACGTCGCGTTATCTTCAATTTGAGCTAAAAATCAACCAAGGAGGAGAGTGACAACGTGGTGGCTGCCTACTTAAGGTAATATGAAGGCTCCTTTTCATTGTTAACAAGTTTATTTAAAGATTTAACGGATTAGAACGGAAGAAATAGCGATATAAATTCGTTTGTTGGTGTTGATGTGGTAGCCGTATAGGGGGCTGTTTTGGTGGGGTATGATGAGCTAATTTTATTTAGTATTTTGGTTGTTGTGTTGTGGATTCTACGATGTTAAATGAAGATTTAATGGTTTAAATTGAAGTGGAAATTGTTTGGGGATTATTGAAGAAGTTAAGGTGATGTTAGTATGATTTCTTATATTTGCATGAATGATATTGTTAATGTGTGGTTGTTATATTTCATGAATTTGGAAGAAAAGGAAATGTATTGTTATTGGTTTTATTGGAGTTGGAAAATGTTGGATGGATTAGTATGTTGATTGAATCGTTTTGAAAGTCATGTGAATTGAATTGAATTGAATTGAATAGAATTGAATGTTGAAGTGTTGCTAGAATAATTGTTGGTATTGTTGATAGTTTGGGTTGAATTCCGATTGTTGTTAATGGATGAATTGGGCCGAGCCATATTCTCGGGACGGTGTAGTTACGGGGAGATCTTCGAAATTTCGGCAGCATTATAAGTAAATGTATTTGAAGGGTTAAGAGAGGCACATGATAATGAATCTAATGGTTGCGTCAATTTTCTTGAATGTAGAATAGCGGTAGCGAGCTTGGACGATTAAGCGTAGCTAGTTGGTCGTGAGGCAATGTATGTTAAGGCTCGTCCTTTTTCCTTCTATGGCATGAATCATACGTTGCGATTTTATAAATGTTCCCATAACGTCCTTATTTTCAAAAGTTAGAGGTTATGATTCCAAAGCATGATTTTCCATCCTAAGAGTTTATGAATGTTTTCCAAAATGTCCATTTTTCTCCAAAATCCAAGTTTTAAGATTCTTGAAAGTTTTATGGTTGGAGCAACGACTATAATTTTATGATGACAATAATGATGCTAGACATGAGAAAATGACTCGAACGAATATGTCAAGGATATGTTCGTACCGTGAATACGACGATGTGAAATGTTAAGCTATTTTGGATAATGACTATTTTAAAGGTTTCAAAGTATATGAAATGATATGTCATGACCCTGTTTTATGTTTTCCGTGATATCATCCTTGATTGATAGTCTCGCCTTATAATTGTTCCTTGAGGTGAGGCGGGGGGGCGATCGATTATTCCATAATGTAATCGGAGGTTACCGACCTTACGTCACTCCGATAGAGTTGTAGTTTTCACTTGGGCTCTCGCATGCTTTATGTTTACACATGATTTATTTTATGACACCGTGCCGTCCAACGGGCGGCCACGGCGTACACACCTTTGCGGTGGGCGGATTACACCCCGGACGCGGGAGGCACGGACGCGGGCTTATACACCGTTCCTATATGGACGGGCAGTTATACACCGATCCTACGTGGTCGGGCAGTTTACTTACGGATATTTACATATTTTTTTTAAAAGCTAGCATGCATGGCATCCGCCCCAAGGGGCACTCAGATGACAAATTATTCCTTTACTCCATGGTCTGCTCAGAAAGCGTCACACCGTACCTATATGGTCGGGCAGTAGTCCACCGCACCTATATGATCGGGCGTTATACACCGCACGCCGCACGGTCGGGCGGTTTACTTGTAGTATCTATATAGTACTCCAAAAGGTAAAGCTAACTTGCATAATATATGTCATGGTAGACAAACGGAGATACGAGTTATACCACTCTCCTAGGTTGTGTTTTATGTTCTCTATTATGGTCTCGTGATACTATTCATGTCTTACATACTCGGTACATTACTCGTGCGACGCCCCTTTTGTGGACGCGCGTTTCATGCCGCGCGGGTACACTCGGACAAGTAAGAGCTATTGCGAGAAGACGTTCCGGCGGAGTTGGTAGGCTCCATTTGTACCGGTCTTTGCCGCCGAGTCGGATTATATGTCTTTGTGCGGTTTGTTCAAAGTTAGAGACTTTGCGAGACGAGTCGTGAGTCAGTGTCGAGTTTTGAGAGTGGGTCCATTAGCTAATATATTTTTATTACGCATTATGTTACGGAGTCTTTACGCTTATATTTGTGTTTAAATTGGGAAACGTCAAAAAGAAATTTTGAAAATTTTACTATGTATTTTACCTTTATTTGATTTAAGCATCCAAAGAGAATATGTGAGTAATAAGAGTCAGCGGGTTCGCTCGGCTCCGAATATGGGGTCGGGTGCCCATCACACCCCGGTAAGATCAGGGTGTGACAGCTAGATCAGCCGGGTACTCTGGAGACTCTCGAGGCAGACAGCCTCAGCAGCAGCACAGCAGATATCCTTCCCAGCCAGCCCGGAGTACACCCCCACAGGTTGCAGGTAGGAGACCAGACAGTACGGGATATTCCGGAGCTGGTCAGAGCTCCCGTGCTTCGGGTTCACAGATGGATAGAGGTTCCGGCCAGTCGAGGCCACCCATACCTCGATGCCCTCACTGTAGGAGGCCTCATTTCGGGGGAGTGTTACCGCGCCACGGTGCTTGTTTTTGTGGCCGTCAGGGCCATGTTATGAGAGATTGTCCGCTTAGGCGGTGCGGGGGGTGCGGCTCAGCCTACAGGTTCAGGTGCTAGTTCCTCTTCATCTTCAGTAGCGCGCGCCCTACGGGGCGAGGTATGCCAGCACCAGCAGGCCGCGGTAGAGGCCGTGGCGGAGCGTCCAGTTCTAGCGGTCCTTCGAACCGCATATATGCCTTGGCCAACCGTCAGGATCAGGAGGCATCGCCTAATATGGTTACAGGTATATTATTGGTTTTCTCTCAAGCTGTATATGCATTGATAGATCCAGGCTCCACTTTATCATATATTTCTCCTCTTGTTGCTAATAAAATTGGGATAAAACCTGAATCGATAGAACCATTTGAGGTAGCTACACCGGTAGGGGATTCTGTTATAGCCAGGCAGGTTTATAGAGATTGTTCGATAATTATCTGTGACCGTTGCACTAAGGGAGATTTGATAGAGCTAGATATGACTGAATTTGATGTTATTATGGGCATGGACTGGATGGCTTCTTGTTATGCTAATGTTGATTGTCAGAAAAAGGTAGTCCGTTTCCAATTCCCAGGTGAATTAGTTATAGAGTGGACAGGTAATACGGCATCGCCGAGGGATAACTTTATTTCATACCTCAAGGCAAGAAAAATGATCAGAAAGGGCTATATTTATCATCTGGTTCGGGTGCATGATCTAAAAGCAGAAACACCGACTCTTCAGTCAGTCCCAGTGGTTAATGAATTCTCATATGTAATCCCAGACGAGCTTCCAGGTCTTCCTCCTGAACGGGAGATAGAGTTCACGATAGATGTCTTTGCCCGTACACTCAGCCTATATCTATTCCTCCGTACAGAATGGCACCGGTAGAATTAAAGGAATTAAAGGAGCAGCTGAGGGACTTATTAGAGAAGGGCTTTATCCGGCCCAGTACGTCACCCTGGGGAGCCCCGGTATTGTTCGTGAGAAAGAAAGACGGGTCGCTGCGGATGTGTATTGATTATCGTTAAATTGAATAAGGTAACCATAAAGAATAAATACCCCTCCCCAGGATTGATGATTTATTTTACCGATTGCGGGGTGCTAAATGTTTCTCAAAGATAGTCGCGGTGCTACCACTAGGTGCGAGTACGGGAGCGGTATATCCCAAAGACAACATTCGGGACCCGGTATGGGCATTATGAATTCGAGTGATGTCTTTTGGGCTGACTAATGCTCCAGCGGTATTTATGGATCTAATGAATCGGGTATTCAGGCTGTTCTTGGATATGTTCGTGATTGTATTTATCGATGATATTTTGGTTTATTCTCGGTCAGAAGAAGAGCATGCAGATCATCTGAGGACGGTACTTGGGGTACTCCGACATCAGAAATTGTATGCTAAATTTTCTAAATATGAATTCTGGCTGACATCAGTGGCATTCTTGGGACATATTATTGGAGCTGACGGCATCCGGGTGGATACCTAGAAGATTGAGGCCGTAAAGAATTGGCTTAGGCCTACGACACCTACGGAGGTACGTAGTTTTCTGGGATTAGCTGGTTATTACAGGCGATTTGTGGAAAAGTTTGCTTCAATTTCAGCGCCTTTAACAAGGCTAACTCAGAAGGGAGCCAAGTTCCAGTGGACGGATGCCTGCGAACGAAGTTTCCAGTTGCTGAAGGAGAAATTGACTACAGCTCCAGTTCTGACTCTTCCTGAGGGACCAGACGGGTATGTTATTTATTGTGATGCTTCTGGCATTGGATTGGGGTGTGTATTGATGCAAAGCACGAAGGAGTTATAGCATATGCTTCCCGACAGCTCAGAAAGCACGAAAAGAATTATCCCACCCATGATCTGGAGCTAGCAGCAGTAATTCATGCCCTGAAGATATGGAGGCATTATCTATATTGGTGTCCATGTTGATATCTATACAGACCACAAGAGCCTCCAATATATTTTTAAGCAGAAGGAGCTGAATTTGCGGCAGAGGAGGTGGCTAGAATTCTTTGAAAGATTATGATGTTGACATCTTTTATCATCCTGGGAAAGCTAATGTTGTAGCAGATGCACTCAGCCGTAAGTCTATGGGTAGCTTGGCGGACGTGCCATCAGGGCAGAAGGAAATGGTTCGTGAGATTTATCAGTTAGCTAGTCTTGGAGTCCGCTTGGCCGAATCTAGAGAGATGCCGGGATTTCTCGTCCGAGATGTTCCGAATCCTCTATTCGGAAGAAATAAAGCGATACCAATACGAGGATCCGTTCGGTACAAGATAGAGACACGGCCCGTGAAAAGGAGAAGACCCCATTCGAGATTACACCGACGGAGTACTATTACACGGGGAAAAAATGTGTGTACCGAGGTTGCGGTGGCGGCGAGGCGGGTTATGGGCGAAGCACATTATGCCCGTTATTCGTTCACCGGGGTCGACGAAGATGTATCATGACCTCGGATATGTCCGTACTGGTGGGATGGCATGAAAAAGGACATAGCCGAATTCGTTGCTCAGTGCCTAAATTGCCAAAAGGTTAAGATCGAGCACCAGAAGCCCGGTGGACTATTACAGGAAATGGAGATTCCGACTTGGAAGTGGGAGATAATTAATATGGACTTCATTACAGTTTTGCCTCGCACTCCACGGAAATATGATTCCATCTGGGTTATCGTTGACAGCCGACAAAATCTGCCCACTTTCTGTGGTCGGGACTACTTATTCGGCCGAGGATTATGCCGGATTATATATTAAGGAGATAGTAAGACTTCACGGAGTTTCCATATCTATTATCTCCAGAGGTGCCCAGTTTACAAATTTCTGGAGATCATTTCAGGAAGGATTGGGGACCCAGGTGAGTCTTAGCACAGCATTCCATCCTCAGTCTGATGGACAGGCCGAGCGTACTATCCAGACACTAGAAGATATGTTACGGGCCTGTGTTATTGATTTCAGAGGTAGCTGGGATGATCACTTGCCACTGGTTGAGTTTGCTTATAATAATAGCTACCATTCCAGCATCCAGATGGCACCGTACGAGGCTCGTATGGCAGAAACGCAGTCACCAATTGGCTGGTTCGATGTTGGCGAAACTAAATTAGTTGGCCCGTATATGATCCACAAGAAGGGATAAGGTGAAGCTTATTCGGGAGAGATTATTAGCGGCCCAGAGTCGACAGAAGTCGTATGCAAATAATCGCCGTCGACATTTAGAGTTTCAGGTTGGTGATTGGATATTCCTGAAAGTATCACCTATGAAGGAGTGTTATGAGATTCGGCAAAAAGGGGAAGCTCGCTCAAGATATATTTGGCCTTATCAGATTATCTGGAGAATAGGCAAGGTTGCCTATGAATTGGATATGCCCGCTGATTTGGGAGCAGTGCATCCGGTATTCCACGTTTCTATGCTTCGCAAATGCATTGGTGACCCTTCCAAAATATTTTGGTTAGATGATATCCAGGTCACAGAGGGGCTATCCTACGAAGAACAGCCTATAGCCATATTAGACCGTCAGATAAGGAAGTTGCGGAATAAAGATGTCGCGTCCGTTAAGGTGTTATGGCGGAACAATAACCGGGAGGAAATGACCTGGGAAGCTGAGGAGCAGATGAAGAAGAAGTATCCTCACCTATTTCCGGTGCCTACAGGTAATTTAAATTCCTTACTTGACTATGTTGATTAATAGCTGAATTGTGTGTGTGATAGCTATAAAAGAACTCCCCCGAAATTTCTTATAAGACTCCGTAGGACGACTTTGACATTCGAGGACGAATGTTCTAAAGGGGGGGAGGATGTTATATCCCGTATTTTGTACATCGGGACAATCCGGGTTAACTACGATAAGTTAGGGGCAAGACTATTCCGGGATACGAAGTAGAGATTTTTGTTTGTTTTAAAAGCACAAGTTGTGTATGACTTTATTGGCATGGAAATATTAAGGAAACATTTGGGGTTAAAAGCTATTTTTGGAAAGTATTTAGTTGATGAAAAAGAAAAAGAAAAATAAGGGGCCATGTGGCCGGCCACCTTGGTGTGAGCAAGGGCCACATGGATGGTTATATTATGTAATAAAATATGACTAATTAGTCATCTTTATCATTCCAACACTTAGAAGAAAAATCAAGAAACTTGGAGAAGAGAAAGAGAGAGTATTCGGCCATAGTAGCAAGAATTCAAGACCAAAAAGAGCCATCAAAAAAAAAAAAATTCTTCTAGCAAACCCACCAATTGAAGGGTCCTCGTTAACGTGGAGTTGTTGTTTGAATCAATAGACTGCTCGTTTTCATCCTTTGCCAACCTTAGGCAAGTTGTGAAGTTGTGAAGAAAGGTAAGGTTTAATCTTGTTTTTATGTGTTATGGATGGTTTATGTGTGTTGTAGTATGCCAAAATGGATGAAATTCATGAAATAAGCCATGTTGGAGTTGGGCCGTGTGCATGGCTTAAGGCCGTGCATGTGTGTGTTGTGTTAAAAGTGATGAATTAATTCTATTCTAGCATGTTTGGTTGTTGTAATGTGTTGAGATAAATGAAAATCATGAAGTTGGCATAATGGGGTGTTGGCCGAATATGGTCCCCCTTGTGTGGTTGGGAATGAACAAATTTTAGTTAGTATTTTAGTTGTCGTCGTTATGGATTCTATGGTGAAAATGAAAGTTTAATGATTCAAATTGATGTTGTAATGGTTACGGGGTGATTTGGAGGTTAATGTGCTTTTGATGTAATTTTTATATTATGAGAGTGACATTATTAAAGTGTGGATTATTAGTGTAATTCATGAAATTGGGAGAGAGGAATGTGTGTTGTGTTGTTCTCGGGTTTGGGGAGATTTTCGGGTGAAGTGGTGCCTTGGTTGGGTGGTTTGAAATATTGTGTGAATTGTTTAAAGCGTTTTTGAATATTGTTTGAATGGTTTCGGATTAGTAATCGGACGTATGAGCGTTGATGTGGCTTGAATGTAAGTAGTTGAACCGAATACAATGAATGTTGTTGAATGATGTAAAAGAGAGTTACTAATGTTATAATGCATTTCGGATTGATTGTTGATGTTGTTAGAATGGTTGTTGGTGTTGTTGTTGTTGAATTGTCCGAGTTAAATTCTCGGGGTTGTTGTATTTACAGGGGAAATGCTTGCCCCAAATTTCTGTAGAATTTAGTGTTCACTTGGAATTGAATTCCTAAATGCCTTTAGCTAATGTTTGGCATTTAATGACGTATTGTAGATCTTGGGAAGTCCTCGATGTAAGTCGGATTAGCTTTGAGAGCAGTCGAGGTATGTAAAGCCCAACCCTTCTTTCTTTTGGCATGTCCTAGTGTAAGTAGGCTATGATACGAGCCTCGGGGTAATTCCATTCTTACGATCCGAGTTTGTATAAGATTCTTAATCTCCTCTTAATGTTGGCCCCTTAAGGTATTTAAATTAAGATCCTTATGTTTTATATGAAAGGCTTTCAAAAGTTGCATAAAGGGATTTCAGGTTTAAAAGACTCCGTAACTGCGAACGACCGTAACTTCCGTAGACGATCTCGGATCGCCCCGAAACGTTCATAAGAGATTCCATAAGGCATAACAACCCCCAACTTTCATAGGCGGGCTCGGACGGGGTTGGTACTCGTCCGTGGGCCCCGAGACTTTTCTATGTTCGTTTCTAGCGACTTTTGAAAAGGACTTAGTATGACTATCACTTAACTCCCGAGTATGGATTACTTATTATCTATTGAGTCTGTGATAATTATTTTATGCATAATGTTACTCACGACTCTGCTCGTGCATATGATTGTTACATCCTTCGCCGAGTCTCGGGCCGGTTATGTTCGTGCGCACTATGATATATTCCGGAGTATGATGTGTCCGGTTCGCCGAGCCTCGCTAGAGGGCCGGGTTCCGAGTATATTTGGCGTTATGATGTGTTATGGCGTTATGATGTTCTATGTGATATGTCGGGTTCGGAGATATGAAATCTTCTGGAGTATGATGTGTTATGGCGCCAATGACAGGCGGGCGACCATATTCTAAGAGCCTATGCATGATTTGTATTTTTAAAGTAAATATTTTGACATTTTGCATATTGTATCTATTTTCCGCATCTTTTGTTTTGATTATGATTCTGTTACTGTATTTCTTGCTTTGCATACTCAGTACATATTCGTGCGACCCCCCTTTCTTCGGGGGTCGTTGCGTTTCATGCCCGCGGTACCACGCCTGATTTGGCGATCCGCCAGCCTAGGACACCTACTCTGCTGTTTGGGAGTGCTCCTTCCTCTGGAGCCTATATTTTGGTATATACTCTTCCGTTACATATGTATATATTCATTCAGGGGTACAACGGGGCCCTGTCCCGTCATATGATTCCGTTGTTCTACTAAGAGGTCTGTAGACATGTATGTGCGTTATGGTTACTTCTGTACAGATGTGTTCATATGTATTATGTTTGGGCAGTCTCATTCGCCGTGGCAGCCTTGTCAGCTGCATATGCGGGTATTCACTATGTTATATTCTTTATGACAGCCTCGCCGGCTTTTGTGATATATGTTTGCTCTTGTGCGATGATCTAAGGCTATATGTGACCATTTGTATCTGTACAAGTTTAGTATGCCGATTCTGAGTATCAGGTGCGTGTGAGTGTCCAACTCGGACACTAGTCATGGCCTACGGGGTTGGGACGTGACAATTCCAACATCTTATTAACATAAATTCAAGGGAGATCAAAGATCAAATATCAATAATCAAAGGAAATCAATTGTATAGGTGTTCATTAGGGTTAATGAAAGCTAGAAATTCCTTTGGAATTGAAGTTGGGGTTTTCTCCAAGTGAAGTAATTTCATCCAAAGCCCTTTCCTACATAATCAAAGGTGAGTTTTATGTTTATTTCATGTATTAAGAGTATTGAGTGGTTGAAAGACTTGGATTACGGAAGAAAGTGGAGTATGAAGCTTAAATATGGGAATAGTGGTATTCTTGAATAGTAACTTGACTTGAATCATAGTTTTTGATATATCATGAATGTAATTTTGTTATGAATGATATTAAAGATGTTGTAAAAGCATTATATGTGAATGAATATGATGTTGTGTCACAATTGTGGTTATGGATGACTTTGAAAGGGGATTTTGAGAATTGAATAATGTCTAGCTTGGTGAAGTTTATTGATTATGATTTTGTGGGTGTTGTTATTGAAGTTTAGAAGTTGTTTATTATATGGAGGAAGTTATTGAAACAAAGGAGATGCTGCCAATTTTCGTTAGCTCTTAGTTGTGTTAGTTGAGACCTAAAGTATGTTTTCGGTTAGCTAACCTTAGTACGAATTCTCTTGAATGTAGCATAGTGAATTTGGAGGGAAGCGTTTAGTCGACAAGGTTAGAGAGGCGTAAAGGTATGTAAGGATATTCCCCTTCTTTCTAAGGCATGACTCTTATAACATGATTTCCCCT
Organism: Lycium ferocissimum; assembly: GCF_029784015.1. Classification (NCBI taxonomy): domain Eukaryota; kingdom Viridiplantae; phylum Streptophyta; class Magnoliopsida; order Solanales; family Solanaceae; genus Lycium; species Lycium ferocissimum. The sequence continues at coordinate 26,517 of NW_026726926.1, forward strand.
ATCTCTCCATGACTTACTTACATTCCGAAAGCTACAAGTCTATGATTATTAAGAGCTTCTCCTGAGATAAAAGATAGAGATACATTATGATAATAACAACGATAATCATGATCCTATGTCTCGAGATTCTAAGGTTTATGATATGATGCTATTGTGAGAATAATGGTCTTGCTATATGATTCTTTGACGTTACTCATTGTCGCTAGTCTCACCTTATAATGCTAGTTCCTTCACGGTGAGACATGATGGTCAAGACTACTCCATAATATAATCGGAGGTTCTCGACCTTACATCACTCTGATAGAGTTATAGTTTTACTTGAACTCTTATGCATGCTTCATGTTAAGTATATGATGACGATTACACCGTGCCTAGATGGTCGGGCAGCACCGCTAAGGTGGGTGGCTTGCTACACTATGTCTATATGGCATGGGCAGACACCACTAGTGGGCAGGCTTGAGATGTTCACCCCGAACGCAGGCTAATGATGATCATACCGCACCTATATGGTCGGGCAGCTTATATATGTATACATGATAAGATGTTGTTATGATGTAAGTTAGCATGCATAGTTATCTCTTATCTTGTATTCTATTACTTCCTTATTATGTTCCTATACATGCCTTACATACTCAGTACATTGTTCGTACTGACGTCCTTTCTTTTATGGACGCTGTGTTCATGCCCACAGGTAGACAGGGAGGCGGCCGCATTCTTAAGAGCCATATCAGCTTATACAGGAGCACTCCACTACTCCGGAAGTACAGCTTATTGGTATATTCTTTTGTGTACATATTTGGGGCATCGCAGGGTCCTGTCCCGTCCATATGTTCAGTATTCCAGTTAGAGGCTCGTAGATACGTATGTGTGGGTAATAAATGTCTTATGACTACCTCAGTGTATGTTTTGTATATATATACATGTTCTGGGAATTGATAATGATTATCTATGATAAGTTTCGTGTTGAGAAACGATGTACGTCCAAGGTGAGGTGTTGATGACTAGTATGATAGTTGGTGCTCGGTAGGCAGCTTCGGGTACCCGTCATGGCCCCCTAGTCGGGTCGTGACAGTGTAAATCATCCTAACATTGGCCTTAGCAACCATAAACTATTAATTTATAAGGTTATCCAATCAAATTATCACTTACAAGCAGTTTTTATGGTCAAGCTACTATCTTTATGAAACCCTAAGTCTCAATTCACTTAGTTCACACCTCTAACGGTTCAATTCTTGATTGGAAAGTGATAACCCAAGATTTTAGAAAATAATCACACAATAATATTCATAACCCACCAACTATTAACGGTTTATTAAGTTCTAGGGCTATTAGTCTCAATTCACCATTGTAGACCCATTAGAATGATGATAATCTTACAGATGAAAGCACAATGAAGGAAGGGATGGTTGAGACTTACCTCTCAAGAATATTCTTGCCCTAGCTTAGAAATTCTCCCTAAGTGCTCCTTGAAAACTGTTTTGGAGTTTTATGACTAAAGAATTCGGACTAAGTGTTTTAAAACACGGCTACTGTTTCCCGTCGACCGCTACAGTGGTCGTTTTGCTGCTGTGGCAGTCTCGCTAGATCGGGCAAGTGTCTGTTGTAGCTAACCCAACTAAAAACTTCCCTCCACTGTGGCGAGCCTAGTCCCACTATAGCGTAAGCGCTACAGCGGTCCACTGCGCGCCATAATGGACACCCCGAATCCTGACTAACCACGATGATTCCACTGAACTAGTGAGCTCGCTAATTTCCACAGGTTCCCACTCTATCACACAACACTTCATCCGAGGCCTCACAAACACAACCAAAACATGTACATTAATGTAAAAACACCATACGGACTCACCCGTGGTCTCGAAATCCATAACGGAGGTCTAATTTGCTACGTCACCCCCCAATGATCTCAATAAAATCCAACAATAATCACAATAAGCTAAGTTTTTAGTTCTTAAACTTCTACAGTTGAGTTTCTATTAGCTCGCTCTACCATTGGAAGGGTTCTATTTAGTAGGATGATCCTGGATTTTCTATAATGACCGAGAGGGTTGTTACATATAACAAGAGAGAATTTCAGGAAGTTTGCGATCAAGGCTCATCAAGCTGATGTTCAGTATAAGATATTGGCACGACAGATGGAGGCGTCCGTGGAGAGACAGATTAGGATTGCGTTGGAGCAAGTCATACAGGCATAGACCAAGGCACATGAGTTATTTCAGGCCCGGTTAGATGGTTTTGACACTAGACTCACTACGATGGAGTGTAAAGGCCCAGGAGGGTCTGTTGTCAGTCAGTTTAGAGTTGAGCTGGATCAGCTCAAGGAAGATATGTAGACATTATAGACTCGTGAGCGAGTCATTGCTGAAGATCTGGCTGGGGCCACTAATGAGGACCTTGGTGCGTTGATCGAGATAGTGAGCTTAGTACCAGATGATGAGTTACTTCCCAGGGATAAGGGAAAGAAGGTGGTGACGTTCGAGACTTCTTCCAGATGGGTGCTTGATACTGCTATTCATGCCCAGTAGGATCTCGAGGAGATAGAGCAGATTGAGATAACTAAGCTGCAGTTCATAACAGAGCGACCTCGAGACAGGACTAGTAGGACTAGGGAGTGCTTGTCGAGTGGCACCAGGCCAGAGGGTCGTGCTATTGTTGCCCCCTACTAGTGATGCTGCTGCTGGTGAGACTACTGCTGTTGGTGCTAAGACTGTGGTTACCGAGGCTGATGATCAGAGCGCCTAGTGCACCCTAAGTACCCATACCCTTCCTTTATACTTATATTGATACACTGGGGATAGTACCCGGGTTTTCAGTTGGGGGTGGGGGTTGTGTATCTGTATATTTATGTTTAGGACCCCCTCGGCTTTTCTTTGCCAAAATTCTTTTCATGAGAGGTTTATTTCTATTGAAAATGTCTTGTTTAGGTTATTTAGATAGGATAGAGTAGATATGACTTAGATGGTATTGGTTAATGAACTTAAGGCTATGCATGTGATTTTTAAATGTGTTTGATGAAAAGAAAAAAAAATGACCCCTCTCCGAAAAATGATGTATATGTTCGGGATGTGTTGTGTATTGACATGTATGTTTTACGTTTATGATAGTTTAAGTATTGGGGTATTAGGTGTGTCGAATGTTAATTGGGTGGTAAACAAAGTGATCCTTATGCCATTGTGTCTGAGAATGCATTAGTTATGTTCATATTCTGCGTTTGTAATCTAGAACTTGCCCGGTTTTTCATGCTTAAATGCTTAGGATAGTTTGGTTGTGAGGTGATCTTAGGCTTTCTTTGTTTAATTCAGTCACTATTGCCTTATAAGCCTTACCCTGTGATGTAAATAATCCCCAGTTTCCCCTTTTGAGCCTTTGACATTTTTCTTGACTAGCCATTGACAAACCCGTACCCATTTTAAATGAATTTCATCTTTGCACCCGTTCCCTCCTTGATACTATTAGAGAGAAGAGGCGAAATGCCTAAGTTGGGGGTGACAGAAGTGTGAAGAAGAGGCTAAAAGCCAACGTTGGGGGTGGCGTGAGTTATCTGTTCATAATTCGATGTGGTTGTTGTAAATAAGTATAAAGTTAAATAAAAAAAAAAAAGAGAGAAAATCAGAAAATTGTGGCACAAAAAGAAAGTTAGTTTCATTAGCAGCAAACCACATCGAGGTCGAAAAATTGAAAACAAAGGGAGAAAAATAAGAGGCGAATCAAAGTGAAAGAAAAAGTGTAGTGTTCAAGGAGGGAGAGTCACTAGTTCCTAAATAATTATCCTGCCCGTCTCTAAGCCTACATTACAAGCCGAGAACATGTCCTAATGTGATCACGACAGAACCATCCAAAGTTAAGGCATTGAAAGTAAGGGCAAGCACATGGTATGTGCATTTGTAGTGTGTGAACGTCTTTGTGAGTGTGCGTTTTTCTTTCATCTTCATCCCAGTTCTTCGTATATATGTGTGTGGGACATTCTTTGGTCTTTGTGAGGGCATAAGGGTTGAGCAACATTGAAGACTTACCCAAAAGTAGCGTTTGTGCGTGCATCAGTAGTTCCAATAACTTACTGTCATTTATGGAAGCTTCATTGTTAGCCTTGACATATTTTGAGTCATACATCTGGTTTGAACTGTTTTAAATTGAGAGGGTCAGTAGTGAAAATAATGCATGACGGTAGTTCTTAGCCAAAACCATTGTAGACATCTTTACTCTATTGTATCTAAGTTAGTTGATTCATTTGTGTTGTGTGACTTTCTTGATGACAAACAAAGACTTTAAGTTGGGGGTGTTGATGTTCCGAGAAATTACAGCACATCTGATGCCTTTTTACAAGAAATTTTACTTGTTTTTAAGCGAGTCTGTGTCGTTTTGATGTGTTTTTATTATTTTTCAGGTAATTAAGGACTATAAGGCAAGAATGAAGAATTTTCATTGAAGTTGGAAAATTGGGCGAAGGACGGGCCGCACTTTGAATTACGACCCGCACTTCCATACCGTCCCTCCCTGTCAAATTCCAGAGAGTACTAAAAATTAGAGTCCAAGGACTGGCAAAAAGGACGAACTGTACCTTGAAGTAAGGCCCGCACCTTGAGCTCGTAGTTGCATTAAGCTAAGCTAGCCCGTACTTGGAATGTACGGGACTTACTTTGAACTACGTCCCGTACTTTGACCACCGACAATTGTTTTGTAATAATTATTTTTTCTGATTTCTAGACCTTATAAATAGTTCTCATAGGGTTTTGTGCAACACACGGATCAGTTTTTAGTATTACCTTCCCTTAGCATTGAATACTCATAGTTCTTGAAGATTTTTGGGACAACAAACAATTGCAATTACTTTCTTTCAATTCCAATCAATCAAAAGTAAGCATTATGATTTCTATATCCTCTTATTGTTCTTCTTCTCCTATGAGTAGCTAATTTCTCTACTAAGGTTGTGAACCCTAAGATGGGTGTTTTGTGATTGGGGATTGGGATTGATATATGCATAATGGATTGTTAGGTTTATTTATTCTTCGTTCTTCACTCATAATTAATGGTTGCAAACGTTGATTAAAGCCATAAACTTTATTTAACTTTCGGAAGTACTTAGGGTTTGGTAAGAATAAATAATAAGAACTCAAAGCTTTAAACTTTGTTTAATAAATTCACTTAGGAATAAGAAGAATTTGCGTGGCATAATTAATCGCTCTTCACATCCACTTTCTTATATTTGGGAAAATCATAGAAAGAGATAATCTTTATTTATTGGGAAATAGTAAAGATTCACATACAGGTTAAGTGCATTCATATAACGATCCATTTGAAGTATATCAAGATCAATACCCATGATTATACACTTTATCTGACGGGGACATAACCTTGGTTTCTTTTATGATATATTACAATCCAAAGCAATTAGTTAGCAATTAGTCATAGACAACCAACTTTTTACAAAATCATCGGGATAAGACATTAGACCTAAATAAAGTATTCTAAGATTTTAGTAACCTTTTCACACCATATTACATGTGGCATTCGACCCCAAACTTTTTGGATTACTGTATTTGACAACGTCCGCTTTATGCTAATAAAAGGGGTAATTTGAGTGTTATAGCTCGTATTTTGTACGTCGGGATAATCCGAGTCAACCATGAAAAGTTAGGCGCAAGACTATTCCGGAATATGAAGTCGGGATTTTTGACCATGATCTTGTTTTAAGACATAAGTGCTTATGAAATTGTTGGCATGGAATATTAAAGAAATTTGGGACTAAAAGTGAATATAAGAAAAAATAAATATTTCATGAAATTAGGGGGAGGTGGCCGGCCATGTGAGTGTGGGCCAAGGCCACATGGAAGCAAAATATATTGAACATAAGATGACCAAGTCATCATATTTCTCATCTTCATCCTCTAGAAATTTCAAGAAAAATTGGAGAGGAGAAACCATAGGCCATTCGGCCATAAGAACAAAAATTTGAAGACCAAGAATCCACTTCAAAAAAATAATTTCTTCTAGCAATTCCAACCATTGAAGGGTCCTCTTTAACGTGAAACAATTGTTGGAGCAAGCAAACCCCTTATTCTTTCAAGAACAAGCCATAGTTGAGTGAAGAAGAGAGGGAAGAAGGTAAGGTTTAATCTTGTTTTTTTCTATGTTATGAATGGTTTGTTCATGTTATAGTATGTGGAAATGAATGAAATTCATGAAAATATGGAAGTTGAAGTGGGGCCGTGGATGTGTATGCTTGGCCGTGTGTGTGTGTGTTGTGTTGTGTTGAAATAATGAATTGAATTCTAGTTAGCATGTTTTGATTGTTGTAGTGTGTGGGAAAGGATGAAAAGCATGGAATGTGTGTGTTAAGGTGTTGGCCGAAAATGGGCTGTTTTGGATGTTAAGGAATGAGCAAATTTTATTTAATATTTTAGTTGTCGTCGTTATGGATTTTATGATGAAAATGAAAGTTCAATGGTTCAAATTGATGTCATAATGGTTACGGGCTGATTTGGAAGTTAATGTGAATCTTATGTAATTTTCGTATTCATGGTAATGACATTGTTAACATATAGATTGTTGATGTAGTTTATGAGTTTTGGAAGAAGGAAATATGTTAGTGTTGTTCTCGGGTTTGGGGAGGATTTCGGGTGAATTGGAGTAATGTTGGGATTGTTGGAAATATTGTGTGAAGTGTTTAAAGCATTCTTGAATATTATTTGAATGGGTTTGGATTAGTAATTGAACGTATGAGCATGAATATTGGTTTGAATGTAAGTGGTTAAGTTGAATAAAATGAATCTTGTTGAATTATATAGTAAAGGGTTGCTAATGTTAGAAGACATTTGGAATTGACTATTGATGTTGTTGGTATGGTTGTTGATGAATTTGCCGAGTTGAATTCTCGGGGTGTTGCATTTACAGGGGAGATGCTGCCCAAATTTCTGTAGAATCAAGTGTTAGTTTGGAATTGAACTTTTAAGTGCCTTTACCTAATGTTTGGCATTTAATGGCGTATTGTAGATCTTGGAAAGTCCGCGACGTAAATTTTGATTAGCTTCGAGAGCAGACAAGGTATGTAAAGCTCACCCTTTCTTCTTTTGGCATGTCTTAGAGTAATAAGCTGTGACACGATTCTCGAGGTAATTCTACTCTAGCGATCCAAGCATGTCCATGATTCTTGGCTTTCCCTTGATATTGGCTTTCCCTTAATAGTCGTATTCTTAATGTAGTTGAATTATGGCTCTTATGTCTTTCGTATGACTATATTTTAAAAGTGGCATAAAAGTTTTGTCTTCAAAAGAATTGTGTTCTTAAACGAATTTGAAACTACGAACGTCCGTAACTTTCACAAACGGGCTCGGATCGCTCCGGAACGCTCATAGGAGGTTCCATAAGGTATACCATCCCCGACCTTCATAAGCGGGCTCGGATTTGAGTTGACACCTATCCGTGGGCCCCGAGACTTTTCTATGCTTAAACGTAACGATTTTCCGAAAAAGACTTAATGTGATTATCGTTTGAACCCCCGAGTATGATTACTTATTTATTTAACGAGTCTGAAACGAGAATTGTTATGTATATGATTCCGATACGAAGTTATGATCCTTAAGGTTCGGTTTGATATGTGCCCGAGTGGCGTTCGGAAGAAATGCGAGTGAATTATTGTCCTAATTTGTAAATAATGATTTGTTTGGATTAATTTGTTAAAGTCTTGTAAATGTTTACATTGCATATGGTTATGAATATTTTAAATTGCATATAATTCCCACGATTCCGCTCGTGCACATTATTGTTGATTCCTTCGCCGAGTCCCGGGCCGGTATGTATCGTGCGCATTTATTATATTCCGAAGTATGATGAGTTTTCCGAAGTATGATGAGTTCTGAAATATGATATGATACGAAGTATGATGAGATCCGAAGAATGATGTGATTCTATTTATGATGTGATACGGAGGATGTGTTCGGAGATATGCAAAAACTTCCGAAGTATGATGAGTTGTGGCGCCCAAGGGGAGAGGGCGACCACGTTCCGTCATCGGGTCCCATTATGGACCGCATATGATATATGTTTTTGATATGTATGATTTATGCTCTGAAGTAAGCATTCTGGCACTCTGATTTTTATACTTGTTTTCTGTACTTCGCATATGATTTCCGGTAAGCTACATGCATGATTTATGTTCAGGAGAAAGCACTTTGGTATTCTGATCACTATATATGTTTTTAGGACTCTTATGTATGATTTGTACTCCGGATGTAAGTATTTGGTATTTCGGTTATTATGCGCACTTTCTGTACTCCTTATTCCAGTTATGGCCTTATTTCTGTATTTCATGCTTTACATACTCAGTACATATTCCGTACTGACCCCCTTTCTTCGGGGGCTGCGTTTCATGCCGCGCAGGTACAGATACCCGTTTGGGTGAGCCGCCAGCTTAGGACTCCTATTCAGCTATTCTGGAGCGCTCCCTTGTCCGGAGCCCATATTTTGGTACAGACTCTGCTATTATGTATATGTGTATGTTTATTCAGGGTACGACGGGGCCCTGTCCCGTCATATGATTCTGTTATTGCTCTTAGAGGCCTGTAGACATAAATGTGGGTTGTGGGTAGTATCGTTCAGCGTGTTTGCGTTCTGTACATTTCCAGATTATATGTATGATATATATATATATATATATATATATATATATATATATATATATGTATGTATGTATGTATATGCGTCACCGTGTTTGTTTTATATATATAAGTTCCTAATAAGTTTGCTATGAGCGGGTTATGGTTAGTAGAGGGTACGAGTGCCCAGCTCGGGCACTAGTCACGGCCTACGGGGTTGGGTCGTGACAGAAGTGGTATCAGAGCGGTTCGTCCTCGGAATGTCTACAGGCCGTGTCTAGTAGAGTCCTGTTTATCGGTGTGTCATGCACCACATCTATAAATAGGAGGCAACAGGACATTTAGGATGTTATCTTTCCTTCTAATCTAAGATCGTGCGATAGAGCTGTATTATCAGGATGACTCCTCCCTAACGAATTGTCGTGTTTTCAGCGATGCCTCCGAGAAAGGCGACAGCTGCCCAGAAGGGCAAGTCCACAGCAGCGGGGGAGACTAGCCGGCCCGGATGATTACTAGGGCCCGTGCCCAGCCTGAGCCGGAGGTTGTGCCCCCGTCGGCCAGTTCCGCCACCCTATCACCATCGGAAGGGGCATGAGCGACGGCGGTGCCGAGGTCGAGGCGGCTCCACCGCCCGCCCCCGAGGTTCGAGTGCCGAGCCTCCGGCTCCTCGGCCGGGGGCGGAGGACGAGGGCTATGAGGGACGCCGTCCGGTGGCAGATTAGTGGCGGCACAGGCTCGCAGGCAGGGACCAGGGGCTGACCTGCTTGATAGACATGATAGTGAGAGGGCCCGCTATTTCTTGACTTGTAATCCGCCAGAGTTTTCGGGTCAAAGCTCGAGGAGGACCCCTAGGAGTTCATCAGACAGATGCGGCGCACGCTGCGGCTTATCAGGGCTTCCGAGACTGAGTCTGTTGAGTTGGCGTCGTACCGGTTGCATGATATAGCAGCTAATTGGTATGAGTCTTGGGAGCTGTCCAGAGGTGAGGGTGCTCCTCCAGCCATATGGGATGAGTTCGTGGAGGCCTTTCTTGGCCATTTTCTACCACCAGAGATGCGACGAGCCAGGGTTCACAGATTTTTACATTTGAGGCAGGGCGGCAGGAGTGTCCGGGAGTATAACCTGGAGTTTGATTCTTTGGCTAGGTATGCGCCTCATATTGTGGCTGACATGGCCAACAGAGTGCACCAGTATGTGATGGGGCTGGATAATTATTTGATCGATAGCTGTATGGCGATGGCTTCCCAGCCTGGCATGGATATTGCACGGGTACAGGCATACGCCCAGGGTATGGAGGATCGACACCGGGGGCGTCAGCTTGACCGAGACTATGATAGGAGCAGGCCCAAGAGGGCTAGATCGGTACAGGTATTCGGGAGCCGCGGCGGGCGACTTCCGCGGCGGTATGATGATACCTTTCTCGGCCAGCCCAGTACACCTCGCGGTTCGCGGATAGGAGGCCGACGAGTACGAGGTACTCGGGGAGGGCGAGTCGAGCTCCGAGTTTCGGTCGCGGGTGGACGAGAGGTTCGGCCGGTTGAGGCCACCCATACCTCGGTGTCTCGCCGCGGGGGATATCATCCGGGAGAGTGCTACCGTGCTGCGGTGTGTTTTTGTTTTGCTTGTGGCCGTCAGGGCCATGTTATAAGAGATTGTCCGTACAGAGGTGGTCCGGGTAGTGCGACTCAGCTTACGGAGGCAGTTGCCGGTTCATCCTCTCCTTCCATAGCATGCGCCCTACGGGGCGGGGTATGCCGGCACCATCAGGCCGAGGTCGGGGTCGTGGCGGAGTTTTCGGTTCTAGCGGTCCTTCGAACCGCATATATGCTCTGACTAGCCGGCAGGACCAGGAGGCGACACCAGATGTGGATGCAGGTATATGAGCCTTTATTGTAATATTTTCATGTACGTATATTTCTTTGTGTGAATGTTATTTAATTGCGATAAGTAGGAATCCAAAGGCCGATGACCAAGTGTTTATCAGTAACGGCAGCCAAGGTGTGTCCGTCGCCATTGGGAACTTGGAAGTTCAAGACGGAAAATAGTTGCGCTCATAGGTGGAAAAAAAAAAAGAAGAAAAGAAGAAGAAAAGAGTGAATATGTAGAGTCGAGAGAGGGGTAAAATAGTAATTGTGCTATGAGAGCGTTCGGAAACCTGTTAAGACTTTACTTTACTCCAAATTACGTGATGAAGGTTATGCGGTAAGGTGAACGCGATTATACAAGCATTAGAGTATCGTATTTCATCAGAGTTTCGAGGTTAAGCGTACTAGAGTGAGAGAAATTTTAGGATGGGTGACCCCCCTGGGAAGTTTACAAAAAAAAAAAAAAATCCTACAAAGTCAGACACAGGTGAACCAAGTGAGAAGTTAGAGTAGTCTAAGGAAACTAGAATGTACAGAGAGGGCGAAAACCTTAAGAGGTCGTGTAGGCCGGGACGGATTAGACCGGTAAAGAAAAAAAAGAGGTGTATCACGGCACTAGGATTAGGGTGAATTTGAATAGTGTTTAGGAATCTTTTGTGAGCGTGATGCTAGCGATTATGTATAGGTATAGGTGAGCATGTGATACCTCATGTATGGTTATATTTGTCACGACCCGAACCACGGGCCGCGACGGGTATCCGGGGCTAACCACCGAACACCTCTCACTCTACGGCTTACCTACTATCATTCATACTATATGCTCATGTTCATATAAGAAAAACTGTCATTCTTCTGTAATGCACTTGCTTTTATAAACATAGGCCCTTCGGCTATCAAAATAATAACATACATGTACATACACAAAAGCCATGGGACCAGACTACCCACACTGCGTATCTACGAGCCTCTACTAGAACACTGAACATATGGACGGGACAGGACCCCGCCGTGCCCAAAATACATGTACACAAATTAATGTCTCAAAATAGCACCTCCGGAATAAGGGAGGGCTTCCGTAACTCTGCTGCTAGCTACTGCAGATCTGCACCGTCTCCTTGTCTACCTGTGGGCATGAACACAGCGTCCAAAGAACCGGACGTCAGTACGAATATTGTACTGAGTATGTAAAGCATGAGCAGTAAAGATGGAGAAACATAACGGTAATATATGAAATGACATAAGATAGAAGACATTAACATTCTCTTCATAATACTTACACCTTTCCGTAGGGGCGTTCCATGATCTATTTCGTGATCGCATACATAAATTCATACCTTTTACTTACTTACCTCTCATATCTATTATCTCGTCATACTCATGCCCGTTTCTCGTGCTTTGCATATACCTAGCCCTTACTCGGCACTTACATGATAGTAGTATATTCGTACTCTAATCCTTTGTCATATGTATAGCATAATCGTACTCGTAACGATATCATATACTTATCTCATTCGTACTCACATGAACGTGATGCATCGGGTATAATCATACAGGTAACACAATCATACTCATATAGATATCATACGTGAAGCATAGTTGTGCTCATACAAGCATCATGCATATAACATAGTCGTATTCATAACGGTATCATACATGTAGCATACTCGTATTCATATAGTTTGGCATCATTCGTACTCGTATTCATAGAGATTAGTATCATTCGTACTCGGCCCCTTCGGCTCGATGGGATCGCTAGCATACGTACTCGGCCCTCTTGGCTCGATGGCATTACTGGTATACGTACTCGGCCCTCTTGGGCTCGATAGGCGTGGGATTATACGTACTCGGCCCTCATGGGCTCGATGGGCTTAGCAGCATACGTACTCGGCCCTCATGGGCTCGATAGACTTGATGGCATTCGTACTCGGCCCTCTTGGGCTCGATGGGCTTAATGGTACACGTACTCGGCCCCTCTGGGTTCGATACATACATATATACATATACATCACATGGGGGTATCGTGCCCTTAACATAGCTAGTCATCATCATGACACATGCATAAACTTATCATCATGTCGCATTTATTTATACGCATTTTATCATTATCCGTATTCGGCCTCATAGGCTCGACAGCATATCGTATTCGGCCACGAGGGCTCGACCACATCACATATATCTCATATCGTACATGCTTCATAGGCTCATTACTATCACTCGTTTCATAGTCATGTTGTAGCTTTGTTTTACTCTAGCGTCATCATATGCTTATCATAATTCATCATATCATATTTATATAACTGTAATAACTGCCCGACCATGTGGGTACGGTGTAATATCATCATATGCTCATTACATCATGCTTATCATAACTTATCATGGTATGCTTGACATCATATACTTATCACAATACATGCATAGGGACTCTTAGCTATTCATACTTTATCGGGGTGACGTAAGGTCGTGGACCCCCGATGTCATTATGAGCATTCTTACGTATTCTGCCTCACCTTGAAGGAACAATCATAAGGTGAGTGTGCACAATGATTAATATCATTAAATTACATAAATGTCATCATTAGCTTCTTAGAGGCATCATATCATAGACTATAGCATTTCCAGACTTTAGCTTGCTATCATCATTCTCGTATTCATCTTATATTTCTTATCTCGTATAGCTATTCATGAGAGAGGACTCTTAACTTTCTTGGAGATGGAACATTTATAGTAAAAGAGGAAATTCATGCCATAGGACTCATGCCTGAGAAGGAAAGGGATTAGCCTCACATACCTTTGTCATTTAGCTTATTCTATCGCTTGCTCGTTCTCCTTTAATGCTCTCGTTCACCTTCAATGGAATTCGTATCAACATTAGCTATATAACCCCATGAAAACGTACTTACTAAGGCTATAGGAATTTGGGCAGCATTCCCTTTGTTTATACTACTTTCCGCCATATTCCATATTAACTCCCAACATTCATAATAATCATCATGATACTACTAACAACAAGCTCGTCATTCATTCATATGATTCGTATTTAATAATTCACTTCAAATTCCCATAATCATGACTAAAAATCCATCATCGTATTCTTTTGTATCCAATGCTTATTTCATGTTCTAAATGTCATTTATAATGCATTCACACCACAACACAACAACAATCACAACTTGATTCAAACTATCTCTCAAAACGTCACTATTCATCATTCATGACCCATTTGTTGTACTCTTCTACAATCTATGAATCTTAGCTCAATAATACTTCAAATAGCATGTAAAGTTCATGAAACTTACCTTAAATGATGGAGGAATAAGCTTGGAGTGGTGATTCACCCTTAGCACCAAAACCCTAGTTTAACTCTCTTGGGATTTCTTGACCTAGATGATCCTTTGATGTGTTCTTGCACTTGGTTTCATGAGTTTAGTGATGTTGATCTTGATGTTCCCTTTTGATTCTCTTTGATTCCTATGGAAGAGACATTGGGAATGTTCTAGAGTATTCTTGAGTCATGTGTATGAAGAATGAAATAAAATGATGCCCAAGTCCCTTTAAATAACTCAAAAGCTGATTTTTAATGAACAGTCGTCGGCTGAACAGTGGTCGTAAACCACAGTTTACGGACCGTATACTAGTTTACGGTCCGTCCTCCATGGCCGTATTTAAGCATAAGGAAAACAGAAAAGTTTGGTGAAGGACACGGTTTACGACCCGGTTTACGGTCGTCCTCCGGTTTACGGGTCGTATCTCGGGTCGTATTTAACCATTTCAACACTTAACAGAAACTTGAGATTTTTGACTGCTTGGAGGACGATCGCACTATACAGTCCGTAAATCACTTCACGGGCCGTGTAGTGCCATGTACGACCACTGGGCTGCAATTTCACAACTTTATTATTTCCACAAAATTCATGATTGGCCATTCCTGACTTATCAACACATCATATACTCAAGCTCTTCATCGTTCTACTCGTCACTCAAGTACGGAAATATTCCGAGGTGTCACAATATTAGGGAAAAAGAAAAACCCTAGGAGTGACAAAAGTGGTTAGTAGGTGAGACTGAATAGCATGACAGTGAAAGAGACCCCCGGGATTCCTATAAGACCTTATGAGATCAGTTGAACATTCGAGGACGAATGTTCTAAAGGGGGGAAGGATGTTATAGCCCATATTTTGTACGTCGGGATAATCCGAGTCAACTATGAAAAGTTAGGCGCAAGACTATTTCGGAATATGAGGCCGAGAATTTAGATCACGATCTTGTGTTAAGGCATAAATGCTTATGAACTTGTTGGCATGGAATATTAATGAAATTTGGGGCCAAAAGTGCATTATAGAAAACTTTTAATTCATGGAAATAAATTGGGCATGTGGCCGGCCACATGTAGTGTGGGCCATGGCCACATGGAAGTTTATACAAGGGTCCAAAGATGAATAACTAAATCATCTTCATCATTTTATCACTTAGAAATTTCAAGAACCTTGGAGAAAACAACAAGCAACCATTCGGCCATGGTGCAAGAAAAATGAAGACCAAGAATCGATCAAGAAAAAAATAATTTCTTCTAGCAATTCCAACCATTGAAGGGTCCTCTTTAACGTGAAACAATTGTTGGAGCAAGCAAACCCCTTATTCTTTCAAGAACAAGCCATAGTCGAGTGAAGAAGAGAGGGAAGAAGGTAAGGTTTAATCTTGTTTTTTTTATGTTATGAATGGTTGGTGCATGTTATACTATGTGAAAATGAATGAAATTCGTGAAAATATGGAAGTTGGAGTGGGGCCGTGGATGTGTATGCTTGGCCGTGTGTGTGTGTGTGTTGTGTTGTGTTGAAATGATGAATTGAATTCTAGTTAGCATGTTTTGATTGTTGTAGTGTGTGGCAAAGGATGAAAATCATGGAATGTGTGTGTTAAGGTGTTGGCCGAAAATGGGCTGTTTTGGATGTTAAGAAATGGACAAATTTTATATGGTGTTTTAGTTGTTGTCGTCATGGATTCTATGATAATAATAAGAGTTTAATGAATCAAGTTGAAGTTGTAATGGTTGTGGGCTGATTTGGAAGTTAATGTAATTCTTATGTAGATTCCATGTTGATGATAATGACATTGTTAACGTGTAGATTGTTGGTGTAGTTTATGAGTTTTGGAAGAAGGAAATGTGTTAGTGTTGTTATGTTGAGTTGGGGAGAGATTTCGGGTAAGGTGGTGGTGTGGTTGGATTGGTTAAAATTTTGTGTGAATTGTTTGAAGTATTCTTGAATATTATTTGAATGGTCTTGGATTAGTAATCGAATGCGTGAGCGTTGGTGTTAGCTTGATTATATGCGGTTGAATCGAATATAAGTGAATGTCGTCATATTATGTGAAAGGTAGTTGTTGATGTTAGAATGCGTTTTGAATTAATGGTTGATGTTATTAGAATGTTGTTGGTATTGTTGTTGATGAATTTGGCCGAGTTGAATTCTCGGGGTGTCACATTCACGTGGAAATCTTTGCCCAAATTTCTGTAGAATTTGGTGGTTGTTTGGAATCGGGTTCCTAAATGCCTTTAGCTAACGTTTGATATTTAATGACGTATTGTAGATCTTGGGAAGTCCACGACGTGAGTTTGGATTAGCTTGGATAGCGAACGAGGTATGTAAAGCTCACCCTTTCTTCTTTTGGCATGTCTTAGAGTAATAAGCTATGACACGATTCTCGAGGTAATTCTACTCTGGTGATCCGAGCAGGTCCATGATTCTTGGCTTTCCCTTGATATTCGTATTCTTAATGTAGCCGAATTATGGCTCTTATGTCTTTCGTATGACTATATTTTAAAAGTGGCATAGAAGTTTTGTCTTCAAAAGAATTTTGTTCTTAAACGAATTTGAAACTACGAACGTCCGTAACTTTCACAAACGGGCTCGGATTGCTCCGAAACGCTTATAGGAGGTTCCATAATGTATAACATCCCCGATCCTCATAAGCGGGCTCGGATTTGGGTTGACACCTATCCGTGGGCCCCGAGACTTTTCTATGCTTAGACTTAACCATTTTCCGAAAAAGACTTAATGTAATTATCGGTTGAACCCCCGAGTTTTATTACCTATTTATTTAACGAGTCTGAAATGAGAATTGTTATGTATATGATTCCGATACGAAGTTATGATCCTTAAGGTTCTGTTTGATATGTGCCCGAGTGGCGTTCGGAAGAAACGCGATTGAACTATTGTCCTAAGTTGTAAATAATGATTTGTTTGGATTAATTTGTTAAGTCTTGTAAATGTTTACATTGCATATGGTTATGAACATTTTAAATTGCATATAATTCCCACGATTCTGCTCGTGCGCATTATTGTTGATTCCATCGCCGAGTCCCGGGCCGGTATGTATCGTGCGCATTTATTATATTCCGAAGTATGATGAGTTTTCCGAAGTATGATGAGTTTTGAAATATGATATGATACGAAGTATGATGAGATCCGAAGAATGATGTGATTCTGTTTATGATGTGATACGGAGGATGTGTTCGGAGATATGCAAAAACTTAAGTATGATGAGTTGTGGCGCCCAAGGCAGAGGAGGGCGACCACGTTCCGTCCGCCGGGTCCCATTATGGACCGCATACATGATATATGTTTTTGATATGTATGATTTATGCTCGAAGTAAAGCATACGGCACTCGATTTTTATACTTGTTTTCTGTACTTCGCATATGATTTCCGGTAAGCTACATGCATGATTTATGTTTAGGAGAAAGCACTTTGGTATTCTGATCACTATATATGTTTTCTGGACTTTTATGTATGATTTGTACTCCGGATGTAAGTATTTGGTATTTCGGTTATTATGCGCACTTTCTGTACTCCTTATTCCATTATGGCCTTATTTCGTATTTCATGCTTTACATACTCAAGACATATTCGCATCGACCCCTTTTCTTCGTGGGTGCGTTTCATGCCACGCGTACGTACGGATACCCGTTTGGGTGAGCCGCCAGCTTAGGACTCCTATTCAGTTATTCTGGAGCGCTCCCTTGTCCGGAGCACATATTTTGGTACAGACTCTGCTATTATGTATATGTGTATGTTTATTCAGGGTACGACGGGGCCCTGTCCCGTCATATGATTCTGTTATTGCTCTTAGAGGCCTGTAGACATAAATGTGGGTTGTGGGTAGTATCGTTTAGCGTATTTGCGTTCTGTACATTTCCAGATTATATGTATGATATATATATATATATATATGTATGTATGTATAAGCGTCACCGTGTTTGTTTTATGGATATGAGTTCCTAGTAAGTTTGCTATGAGCGGGTTACGGTTAGTAGAGGGTACGAGTGCCCAGCTCGGCCACTAGTCACGACCTACGGGGTTGGGTCGTGACACTCTCAAGTATACTTAAAGAACTATGAAGAGAGATGACAAGGTTTTGAGGGTTTTAACTTAGGAAATATCTAGAACAACTGCCCGTCGTTCACTGCAGCGGTCACCACGTCCGCTGCGGCGAACTCGTTGTGGAGGGTCAGGCCCTGCTATAGTGGATTTCCCCATTTCCTAGATTTTGCTATGGCGCCGTATTATCCGCTACTACGGTCTCGCCGCAGCGATCCCCCTTCCGCCGCAGCGATCCCTTTTCTAACTAGTGAGCATGGTTCTTCTACTCAGTTTTCACTCCACATCTCAACTATTTATCCAAGGCCTTACAACCACAAACTAAACATGTAAGTCAATGTAAAAACATGCTATGGACTCACCCATGGCCTTAGAATTCCCAGCGGAGGTCTAATTTATATGCATTTCAATCTAGTACAACTTGCACCCTTAATCTAACAAGCATGTCAGATACCAATTGTTCCCTTCCTAATAGTGAAGATTAATCTACCCAATGTTCTCTTCCTTACAAGATTATGCAAACAAAATAACCGGGTCTAAATTACAACCCATACAACTAAATTTCAAGTCACAACTGGAAACTGAACTTGGATCATGCGTCCGAATTAGGAAAACGCATCTAGTACCATACCAGGTCATGCCATAACACAAATAGCTCGCATAAAAGTTTAGGAAAGGGGTTTCCAACATTTGTGGAAAAATAAGACAAGGAAGTGGATATACTAATTGGAATCGTCTAGATACCAATTTGAATGAAGTAGCACGAAAGAATGAAAAAAGTAGAAGTTTCCTAAATGTCCCATAGCCTCTCGCAGATAGGTACGGAGCTCTTCATACTCATCTGCAAGACTCTACCAGACACATCATTGTACAACGAGATTCACGAACCTAGTCTCTGATACTAATTGTCATGACCCAAATTATTGATCGTGCGGGCACCTACCTTATTATCACTAGTAGGCGAACCCTTACCCGTGAACCCATTAATCACTAGCCAATTTTAACTTCTTTAATCATTTATATTCTAACAATCAATAAATACGTAAATGAACAAATAGTCTGACCAAGTCATAAATAATAATTAATATAAGTGCGGAAGTCTTAACTATTACACCTCTAAAATCTGAAAGTCATCGTTCAAGGACTCTAACCTACAATGTCTAAGGAATGAAATATATCTCAAATATAATAACAAATAATGTCTGGAATAAAAGTAGACATCTGGAAAGAGAGATCTTTATGTGGCATGGCATGGATAGAAGCTCACCCTCGGATCCGTTCAAGCTAACTAGCTTCAAGCTAGAGATGTGGTCTGTATGAAATCTCTAGAACATAATCTACACTCAAAAAGGGTGCAGCAAGGTAGTATCAGTACAAACACTATGTACCGGTAAGCATCATAGGCCGACAAAGATTAGTTCACACATATAAGCATAAAATCAACAAGATAAACAGATAGGCACTTAATACTCAAATCCAAGACACAGAATATCCCATAACAGAGTCACAACCTAAGATGAAGCTTAAAACCACAAGTCGTCAAGTTTTAATAATCTCACCTGATAATCATAAGTCAAAGTTCTGTCCCTAGGTAGAGTCACTAATCCACAATTTAACTCAGTCAATGGTCATATCTATATCACAATAGGCATTCAAAATCCATACCAAAATCAGAACCAAATGAGCATATCATAATGCAGAATAAAATGTAATGATGCATAGTGCAAAATATGATTAAGTGCATGTGATGCACTGGCCACATACACACTGTACACACATGCTAACTGATATCATTGCTCAGTAGTGATGACCTACAGGGGACCCATGGTGTCCATGCACCACTTGTTCGGGCTACTCATCAGACTCGAGCCATAAACCCTCCGCCCTGGAAAGAACCTCGGATGCGGATCCACGTCAGGTACCACTCGTTTTCGGAACGACACTCAGACTATGAGCTCACAACTAGCCTCAAATAGTATCACAAGTTCAACAAGAAGATTATATTGACTTCTTCACTAATTTCACATCACAATGTATGTCTCCACGTATTCCAGTTCATTAGTATGTACGGACTATGAACAATTAGCAATATTAATGTCAAACACGAGGCATCATGCCACAAGTCTTTCATAAATCCTTACTGAAACATTGCCATCATGTATGAGTGTATGAATGCATAAGTGAGTGTAAACATGGTAAATCAATGCAAACCAATAAAGCAACAGCGAAGGTACAAGTCACAAGCCACAAGTCATATCAAGACTTCGATCAACTCAACCATGAAATGGATCATGCAAAACGTCTCACCCAACATAAGAGTCTATGTCCCTCTTTACTTCCACACATAGCAAGTATGCCTCTCAACTGAGTCTTGTATCACCAAGATGCTAAATTTTTCTCTATATTTACATCAACAATAAATCATGCATCAAGTTTTCATCTACGTACTGTCATAAGTTTATATCACAATTAAAATCTAAACTCATTATCCTTCCTTTCTCTGATGATATGTGCCACAATAAGAGAGAACTGAGTACAGTACGACAATTTAGGTAGTAAGTCTAATCACAATAATAGGGCAACAAGCCACCACCAACAACAATCAACCTAATATAAATCCATCCTGAATCACCACAGTATGAATACAACTACACCTCATATTTCGGTACATAAAGTAATGGCGACAAGCCTACAAAATCAAAAGTCATACCAACCTAGCTAATATCCAACCAAAACACCATGTCCAAAGACCTAATCATGCTTTCTCCCGTCAATTCTACATAGTACATACGTTTCGCTAATCAAAGTCTAACTAAAGTAAGTCGTAACGTACCTCGAATGCCCAGCAACAGTCTCGAATCGCCACACTTTAGTCTTGCCTTCCTCTTTGGAGAACTCGAAATGATTAACGTCCCATCGTTGAGATGAGAATAACACCGCAAACATCACCTCAAACGGAGCTCCAAAAAAAAAACCAAGTTCGTAGCTCAGTGTCAAAAATGGCGTTGCAAAAATTACTTTGTCGTTGCTTATTGAATAATACAGTTGCCTCACTTTCACATATCCCAACACTCTTTCTTTATTGCTAATCCAATATAGCTATCAATTGCCAAAGATCTCCTTTTTAATGTTACAACAAGTAGTAAATAAGCCATTACTTCGTTGCTTTTGTTTTTATTCACAAGACAAAGCAATTAAATTTGCCCACTACCTTTAACGTTGTATCTCTATTAACAAAGGATGACTTCTTATGGTCATTATTATCATCACCCAATCGCCCTCACAAAGCTTCTACAAAAGCTAAAAATAACTTTCTTAAAATAGCAGCTCTCGGACGAAGCTAGAAGTGTTACACCACGTACTTTTAAAGCATAAGAACGCCACGTATTTCACCGTATTAATGGAGCATCGAAGATGTCCCGTGAAGTTTGAAAGGTACAAGCCATGAAAAGTACGTAACAATAAAGTAAAGGATGAATTATGATCTCGTAAGTCGTAACCGGGAAGGATAACCTTTGAACCAAAGGACATGACCCTTATCAAGTATAATTAATGATAATTATCATGTATGGAAAGTTTTGGAAGATTCTAGGATCAACCAAATTGAAGAAAATAAGTTTGTCGAAAATTTGAAAAAATTTGGCAGAATTTTGGACAGAAATTTTGGGCCAATTTCAGAGGGGTATATCTCCTGGTATATAAAGGGTTTTGAGTTGTTTCAAGAGCCTAAAATGAAGTTCGTCGAGTGTAGTTTCCAATGCAACAAACTGTTCATCAATACAATAACGGAGTAGGGAGTTATTTTCATCTTAAAATGGACTGCCAGAAGCCTGCGAACCTATGCGAAAATTCTAGAAACGATTTAAAAAGCCCACCAATTTCGGCCCATCAGCCCAAACCGAATTGGACCACTATATATACCCCCATAAGTCACCTAAATCACCTCATTTTTCACCATTTATCATCTACACACTTCTCTAGAAGCTCCTACAACATTCATCCAATATTCTTACACCAAGATATAGCAAATTTAGGAGTTCCTACATCAAATTAAGCTCGGGTTTGTAAGATTAACAATGAATCTCGATGAATCTTAGAAGGGCCACGACTTTAGGGCCCATATTTTCACCAAAACCGAACCTTCTGGACCCCATGAGCTCTCTCCAACACTCCAAACCATTCCAAATCAAATCAAGAGAATATCAAGCCATAAAATCCTTAACTAGTTCATGGAAGGAGTTTGTTCGTACTTCTAATTGAAGTTGTGGTGGATAATCTTTAGGATGAATTGTGTGAGGTGAAGTTCTTCAATTATCAGGTATGTTTTTCATCTTGAGTTTGATATTAAGTCATTTCTCTTGAGGATTTTAATGGTTTAAAGTAAGGGAAAACATGGCATAAAGGTCATAGATAGATATGTTGATGTTGTTGGCTTATGGATTGATTTTTGAAGGAAGTTTCGGACAGATTTGTATACGTTTGTCATGTAGTATCTTGATTACGTTATGGTTGATGTTGTTAATGATGTTTGGGAGTTGTTTTGGAATTTGGAGGAAGTAAATAATATAGGGGAGATGCTGCCTGAATTTCGGCAGATTTTAAGAGGATTTAATTTTAAGGCTTAAGACAAGCATGTGACGATAAGCCTAATAATAGTATGAATTCTTTTGAATGTAGATTTACAAGCTTGGGAGGACAAGCGTTAAGTAGTTAAAGTTAAGGAGACCCAAAGGTATGTTAAGGCTAGTCCCTTTCTTTCTAAACGCATGATTCTTTCTTACAAACCGATACATGTTTTCCATAACATTCTTATTCCCAAAAGCTAGAAGTTCATGATTCTTAGAGTTTCTTATGATGCTAAAGATAAGTATGTTCAATGATGATAATGCTGATGATGATGATTCCATTTTTGGAGATTCCAAAGCTTATGGTTTTGATGCTATTATGAGATTGTTGAGTTTATTTCATGATCTCCTTGATTTTGCTCATTGTTGTTGATCTCACCTTATGATAATTTTTCCTCCAAGGTGAGATATAGCGATGATGATTGTTCCATAATATAAATCGGAGGTTACGGACCTTACGTCACTCCGATAGAGTTGTAGCTTTTAATTGGGCTCTCATGCATGCTTTATATATATGTAAGTATTTTCTCACACCGTATCTATATGGCCGGGCAGCACCACTACGGTCGGCGGCTATGGATAATGATAATAACATCGTGACTATATGGCTGGGCAGTACGACTACGGTGGGCGGCTATGTATAACGATGATAACACCGTGCCTATATGGCCGGTCAGCACCACTAGTGGGCGGCGTGCGATGATTACCCCGGATGTGGGAGGCCCGGACGCGGGCTAATGATGATATATGGATCGGGCCCAGCAATATTATGTATTATATGTATGAAAAAAATGTTTTATATATGAAAAAAATGTTTTCTTTAAAAAGGCTAAGCATGCATTGGTATCCGCCTTACGAGGCAATCAGATGTACAGGTTATCTCTTTATATCATGTTATGCTCCATATCTCGTGTTATGTTGTTATTCTGGCCTTACATACTCAGTACATTGTTCATACTGACGTCATTTCTTGTGGACGCTGCGTTCATGCCCTCAGGTAGACAGGTAGATGGATCTGATTCTTAGAGCCACGGAATCTCGGTGAGCGCCATTTCTTGTTTTATTACGCCTCGTCATATTACTCGCGTGTATATGTATACTTAGGCATGGCGGAAGTCCCGCCCGTCTTTACGGGATTTATATTGTCACGACCCAACCCCGTAGCCCCCAAACGCATTCATCAAACCTGAATCACACACAGCTGGCTAATGCCGATACAAATATCAAACGCTACTTCAAACACATCTCAAACTCAAACACATATATATATACATATATCGAAAGCCGATAAGGCTATCCGATGGCACATCAGCCCAAAACATATAATATACAAACTCATCCGTACAGGGTAGGCACACAACCCACATATACGTCTACAGACCTCTAAACAAACCAACAGACTAACAGAATCATATGACGGGACAGGGCCCCGCCGTACCCCTGAACACACACACACATATGCAACGAACGAGTATATACCAAGATGTAGGCTCCGGATAAAAGGAGCACTCCAACACGAACAGATAGGTGTCCTAAACCGACGGATCATCAACCGGGCGTCCGTACCGCGGGCATGAAACGCGGCCCCCGAAGAAAGGGGGTCGGTCACGAAATATGTACCGAGTATGCAAAGCAGAAATACAAGTAAATGAAATCGAGTCACACACACTCGAAATGTAAGTACCGAAAGTAAGTACCTTTCCAAAATGCCAAATGTTTATTTTCAAAATACAAAGCATGCATAGGGCACGTAAAATATGGTCGCCCACCCGTCGATGGCGCCATAACACAAGATAACACCGAAGGTTTCAAATCTCCGTACAACCCCGAACGCAACACATCATCACAACACATCATAAGCCATATCACAAAGATAACTCCATAAACGGAACCCGGCCCTATGGCGAGGTCTCGGGAACCGTAGCACAAAGATAACTCCGAAATATATATCACAATGCGCACGACAACAAAACCGGCCCGGAACCGGCGAACGATGTACCAACAAACCGCACGAGCGTAGTCGTGAGTAACCATATGCATAAAATCATTATCATAAGTTCAAAAGTAAGTAAAAGGATCATACTTGGGAATCGGGAAAATCGTCATACCAAACTCTTCCAAACGTCATCAGAAATGTACAAACGAAGGTCGCGGGGACCCACGGACGAGTGTCAACCCGAGCCGGGCCCGCTTATGGAAAACACACTCATCACACGTCGTACAACCTCCCACGACGATATCGAGGCAATCCGAGCCCTTAGTCGAAAGTTATGAGCGTTCGAAGTTTCAACATTGTTTAAGAATAAAACTCTTTTGAAAACCAAGTTTTTATGCAACTTTAAAATCATTTTTTTTCCAACAACATCAAAACCAATATTTTCCCACATCAACACACGAGTACCAAAAGACAAACGCGAATCATAGTCAGGCTCGGATCATGAGAATGGAATTTCCTCGAGGCTAGTATCGTAGCCTATATTAAACTAAGACATGCCAAAAGAAAGAAGGGTTAAGCTTTACATACCTCGCTCGCATACAACGCTAATCCAACTCAACTTATATCTCGAACTCCCCAAGATCTACATGACATCAACAAATACCAACGTCAACCAAGCATTTAGAAGTTCATTTCCAAATAACACATAATCCTACGGAAAATTGGGCAGCATTTCCTTTATAAATGGATCAACCCCGAGAATTCAACTCGGCCAAATTCAACAACACAACAAACCAACAATCATTCCAACAATATCCACAATCCATTCGAAACGCATTCGAACATTAAAAATCCTTCTCCACACATTCCAACAACATTCCAATCATGCTTACCACAACTACATACTTACAAACCAATATATAATCAAACTAACGCACATTCAATTATCAATCCAAAACCACTCAAACAACATTCAAGAACTCTTTAAACAATACACACAATATTTCCAACAATCCAACAAACTCTCCATTCCACCCGAAATGATCCCCAACCCGAGAACTTCAACTCTAACACATTCCTTGATTTCAAAACATGATTTACTCCAACAATCTATACTCTAACCATGCCATTTCCATAAACATAAAAATCACACTAAATACACAAAATCCTCCAAACCAGCCCATACACTTACAATACCAATTTGAATCATTAAACTCTTATTTCCAACATAGAATCTACATAACAACAACAACCAAAATTCCAAGAAAACTAATTCATTTCTTGGCATACATGAAGGGCCTTATTCGGCCAACACACCAACCTACACACTTCATGATTTTTACTCATTTCAACACACCACAATAACCAAACACACTACATAAACTCATGCACCACCTTTAACACAACATACACACATGCACGGCTAAACTACCATACACACGACTTCAACTTCAAATACAAAACTCTCATGAATTTCATCCATAACAACATACAACAACACACATAAACCCTTCATAACTCAAAAAACAAGATTAGAATTTACCTTTCTTCACAAATCCTCAATTTGTCCAAAGTTGGCCAAAGATGAAAACGAGTGATCCAACGCTTGAAACAACAACTCCACGTTATCAAGCACCCTCAAATTAGTAGGTTTGCATCAAGGAAATAATTTTGGGAAAGCTTAATCTTGGTCTTGATTTTTTTGGAAGTGGCCGAATGGTTGAAGCTTGTTCTTCTCCAAGTTTCTTGATTTTTCCAAGTCTTAAGAAGATGATGAAATGGTCCCTTAGTCATATTTCCTTTACATATAATAGCCAACCATGTGGCCATGGCCCACTCAAAGGTGGCCGGCCACATGGCTATATTTCATTCCCACCTTTTTTCCAATAATAGCCAACTTCCACAATTTCCACTTTTGGTCCCGAATTTTCTTAAATGTTTCCATACCAATATCACCATACACACTTAGGTCACACGACAAAATCGAAGGTCACACGTCTCGACTTCGTACCCCGGAATGGTCTTAACCCTAACTTTTCGTAATTAACCCGAATCGTCCCGTCGTCCAAAATACGGGATGTAACATCCTTCCCCCCTTTAGAACATTCGTCCTCGAATGTTCAACTAGTCTTATAAGGTCGTACGAAGACCTCGGGGAAGATTCCCGTTATTACCATAACACATAGTCGTACCTACCAATCATACTCTTTATCTCGAATTCGAACTCTTCTATTGCTCCTCGGCTTAGATTTCGTCTTACAACTTTCCGTTCACACATCATGCTGCACTCCTAGCTTCTCATTTGCCTCTTACATCCGAACTTGCAAGATTTCCAAAAACTTCCCTGTGGGGTCACCCATCCCGAATTTGCTCTCACCCCGCACGCTTAACCTCGGGACTTCGATGAAATACGATGCTCTAACTCCAATATAATCGCGTCCACCCCATCACGGGACTTTCATCACCTAACTGGAGTAAATCGAAGCTCTAATGTATTTCCAAACGCTCTCATAACACACTTACTATTTTAGCTCTCTCCAAACCTCGACACTAACTTCTCATCGACGGACATGCCTACTTCTCATTCCAAACACCCAAATTCTCTATGGCAACAGACATACCTCGATCGTCGTTAGTTGCAAATACCTAATTATCGGCTTTCGGATCCCTACTCGCCGCTATCAAACAACATTCATTCAACAAACACACATACATCAGATTATTACAATAAGGGCTCATATACCTGAACCCACATTCAGTGCCGCCCTCCGGATTCCACCTACCTACCAAAGCGTATATGCGGTTCAAAGGACCGCTAAACCGGGGACTCGGTGAATGACTCATCATACCATATACGGTCCATAATGGGACCCGGCGGACGTAACGTGGTCGCCGCTCCATCCGGGCGCCACAAGACATCATACTTCGGAAGATTGCATATCTCCAAACACATCATACCCCATACCGATCATATATCATATCACGCCTCACCGGGCTCCCAACACCAACAAATAACATTTACGAAAATAATAAACACACCTCGTATATGTCTTTCATACCTTTACTTACCGCGTGCTTGCAACTTCCAACATCGCTAATCACTTTCGGTTATCAACACCATTCTTCTCGCCGAAATCAAAGATCAAAGTAAGGAATCTCATTTCCTATGACTTGGCTCTATAGCACGATCTAGGATCGTAAAGAAAGATAACACCCTAGATGCCCGTAGCTTCTCGCTTATAGATGTGGTGCACAACACACCGATAAACAAGACTCTACGAGACACGGTCTGTAGACAATCCAAGGACGAACTGCTCTGATACCACTTTTGTCACGACCCAACCCCGTAGGCCGTGACTAGTGCCCGAGTTGGACACCCCAAACGCATTCATCAAACCTGAATCACACACAGCTGGCTAATGCCGATACAAATATCAAACGCTACTTCAAACACATCTCAAACTCAAACACATATATATATACATATATCGAAAGCCGATAAGGCTATCCGATGGCACATCAGCCCAAAACATATAATATACAAACTCATCCGTACAGGGTAGGCACACAACCCACATATACGTCTACAGACCTCTAAACAAACCAACAGACTAACGTAATCATATGACGGGACAGGGCCCCGCCGTACCCCCGACACGAACACACACACACATATGCAACGAACGAGTATATACCAAGATGTAGGCTCCGGATAAAAGGAGCACTCCAACACAAAGGATAGGTCCTAAACCGACGGATCATCAAATCGGGCGTCCGACCACTGCGGGCATGAAACGCGGCCCCCGAAGAAAGGGGGTCGTACGAAATATGTACCGAGTATGCAAAGCAGAAATACAAGAAATGAAATCTCGAGTCACACACACTCGAAACAAGTACCGAAAGTAAGTACCTTTCCAAAATGCCAAATGTTTATTTTCAAAATACAAAGCATGCATAGTATACGTAAAATATGGTCGCCCACCCGTCGATGGCGCCATAACACAAGATAACACCGAAGGTTTCAAATCTCCGTACAACCCCGAACGCAACACATCATCACAACACATCATAAGCCATATCACAAAGATAACTCCATAAACGGAACCCGGCCCTATGGCGAGGTCTCGGGAACCGTAGCACAAAGATAACTCCGGAATGTATATCACAATGCGCACGACAACAAAACCGGCCCGGGAACCGGCGAACGATGTACCAACAAACCGCACGAGCAGAGTCGTGAGTAACCATATGCATAAAATCATTATCATAAGTTCAAAAAGTAAGTAAAAGGATCATACTTGGGAATCGGGAAAATCGTCATACCAAACTCTTCCAAACGTCATCAGAAATGTACAAACGAAGGTCGCGGGGACCCACGGACGAGTGTCAACCCGAGCCGGGCCCGCTTATGGAAAACACACTCATCACACGTCGTACAACCTCCCACGGCGATATCGAGGCAATCCGAGCCCTTAGTCGAAAGTTATGAGCGTTCGAAGTTTCAACATTGTTTAAGAATAAAACTCTTTTGAAAACCAAGTTTTTATGCAACTTTAAAATCATTTTTTTTCCAACAACATCAAAACCAATATTTTCCCACATCAACACACGAGTACCAAAAGACAAACGCGAATCATAGTCAGGCTCGGATCATGAGAATGGAATTTCCTCGAGGCTAGTATCGTAGCCTATATTAAACTAAGACATGCCAAAAGAAAGAAGGGTTAAGCTTTACATACCTCGCTCGCATACAACGCTAATCCAACTCAACTTATATCTCGAACTCCCCAAGATCTACATGACATCAACAAATACCAACGTCAACCAAGCATTTAGAAGTTCATTTCCAAATAACACATAATCCTACGGAAAATTGGGCAAAGCATTTCCTTTATAAATGGATCAACCCCGAGAATTCAACTCGGCCAAATTCAACAACACAACAAACCAACAATCATTCCAACAATATCCACAATCCATTCGAAACGCATTCGAACATTAAAAATCCTTCTCCACACATTCCAACAACATTCCAATCATGCTTACCACAACTACATACTTACAAACCAATATATAATCAAACTAACGCACATTCAATTATCAATCCAAAACCACTCAAACAACATTCAAGAACTCTTTAAACAATACACACAATATTTCCAACAATCCAACAAACTCTCCATTCCACCCGAAATGATCCCCAACCCGAGAACTTCAACTCTAACACATTCCTTGATTTCAAAACATGATTTACTCCAACAATCTATACTCTAACCATGCCATTTCCATAAACATAAAAATCACACTAAATACACAAAATCCTCCAAACCAGCCCATACACTTACAATACCAATTTGAATCATTAAACTCTTATTTCCAACATAGAATCTACATAACAACAACAACCAAAATTCCAAGAAAACTAATTCATTTCTTGGCATACATGAAGGGCCTTATTCGGCCAACACACCAACCTACACACTTCATGATTTTTACTCATTTCAACACACCACAATAACCAAACACACTACATAAACTCATGCACCACCTTTAACACAACATACACACACGCACGGCTAAACTACCATACACACGACTTCAACTTCAAATACAAAACTCTCATGAATTTCATCCATAACAACATACAACAACACACATAAACCCTTCATAACTCAAAAAACAAGATTAGAATTTACCTTTCTTCACAAATCCTCAATTTGTCCAAAGTTGGCCAAAGATGAAAACGAGTGATCCAACGCTTGAAACAACAACTCCACGTTATCAAGCACCCTCAAATTAGTAGGTTTGCATCAAGGAAATAATTTTGGGAAAGCTTAATCTTGGTCTTGATTTTTTTTGGAAGTGGCCGAATGGTTGAAGCTTGTTCTTCTCCAAGTTTCTTGATTTTTCCAAGTCTTAAGAAGATGATGAAATGGTCCCTTAGTCATATTTCCTTTACATATAATAGCCAACCATGTGGCCATGGCCCACTCAAAGGTGGCCGGCCACATGGCTATATTTCATTCCCACCTTTTTTCCAATAATAGCCAACTTCCACAATTTCCACTTTTGGTCCCGAATTTTCTTAAATGTTTCCATACCAATATCACCATACACACTTAGGTCACACGACAAAATCGAAGGTCACACGTCTCG
The DNA here is from genome assembly GCF_029784015.1 of Lycium ferocissimum. Classification (NCBI taxonomy): domain Eukaryota; kingdom Viridiplantae; phylum Streptophyta; class Magnoliopsida; order Solanales; family Solanaceae; genus Lycium; species Lycium ferocissimum. The sequence continues at coordinate 57,066 of NW_026726926.1, forward strand.
ACTTCGTACCCGGAATGGTCTTAACCCTAACTTTTCGTAATTAACCCGAATCGTCCCGTCAAAATCCATAAATACGGGATGAGGAGGCATATTGTTGACAATTATATAGACAATTATATAGAGATGTGCCACTATCTTGTGATATATGCCCTTGCAGATTATGATACCCAAGAGTTATCTTTGTGGTCCACCTAGAAATGATTATGATGATGTATGTTCAGAGGTGCTCGGTACATTAGCTCCGAGTGCCCGTCATGGCCCTCCGGTTGGGTCATGACAAGAAGCATTCTCCAATTTTTCTAAACCTTGTACTTTTGTTCTTTGGGCTACAGCCCATTAGATTTGTTCCATCTTTTTTGATTGGTTGGAAAAAAAAAATAGCCCTTTAATACTTTGGGGTATTAAATTCCCTCTCACTTAAACATCACGGACCTAGTGGAACACCCCAAACTCGAATCTGAACTCGTTAACCTCAGATGTTTACTTTGGTCAAACCTTTTCATTACCTTCACTTTAGAACTTCCAAAATTTGATTTTTCTTCTCATATACTCACTTGATTGCCTCGGGAATCGTGGCACTCATCCCCACAAGTTAAAAACACTCCAACGACACTGGGGAAAGGACAACAGGGGTAAAAAGGGCAAAATCGGTATAACGGCCGAATGGGTCGTTACAATAAACACGTAAAACAACAAGGTACAAGTCAACAAAAATCAATAACAAAGTACAAATCATCACCTATGTTATAACATCTAATGTCACGACCCAAGCCGATGAGACGTGACGAGTGCTCGACCACTACTGACCAAGCACCCCTAAACTCGTACCTGCTGTTATACCCCATTTTAACCGGAGTCAAAATGATTTATAACATCCCGGTAATTCCTGGGTTAATTACAGTTAAGGAGTCGCCACCTAATTATTATGGTGAATTAGGACACCTAAAGTTGATTAAAGTAATTGTCTAAACTTACTCCGTTTCAAAGTCTACGAAACCAAATGATTCTAGGTAAGGGTTCAATTAATCTAAAGGGAAGGTATTAAGCATCCTTTAAGATCCACTAACAATGGTTAGCCGGTCGGACTTAAGTTTGAGAAAATAGAGACTGATTGTAGTATACAAATGTGGAAGCATTTTTAAAAAAATACAAATATCATATGAAAAGTAGTGAACTCAATAAATTTTATGAAAAGTGTTTGTTAATCTTTGTAAACACCTGTAGGCTTTCAACTTGAGAGGAAAAGGATTTTGGATTCTGTTTAAGGCCCAAAATGGCTTAGTTTAGCAAAGACGTACATCATTACAAAGCTTTGATTGAGAATTCCATTTCGGGAAATTGCATTTAAGTTTTGAAGAAATTCAAGACTTTCTGAATTGGTTTTGAAAATTGTAAGAAACATGTTTCAAACATTGGAAAGGGGCTAAAGTAAAAAAGTTCTCTTCTAAAACTAGTTTGCATTTTTATTCTCATAATAAGCTAACGTTTAGTGTGTCAAATTTGTGATACTTTGAAGCATATCTTTTCCTTTCTGACTTAAAAAAAAATGCCAAACCCACAAGCGAAACAATTAAACTCCACTTGATTTAAGACCTAAATTTGCTGATTAAGACTTGGTGAAAGTAAAGCAATTAAGCATTGTCTAATAACCACACAACTAAGGTAAAATGTTAGTCACACCAAACAAGTAAACAAGCAGCAGCAACAAATAATCGACAGCCAAAATAGGCTCCCGATAGAAAGACTTGATTATTTCGTGGTTCGCTTTTAAGCGATGTAAAGCTGGAAACGATCGAGGATGTGCAGGCTCCATGCGGTAGCGGCATCGTTGAGTTTCAAAGTGAAACTCTTCGGTTCCGGTATGTCATGCAAAATAATGAAAGAGATGTGGTTAGAAAAGAAGTGTAATTTTTCCATGAAAAGAGTAATAGAGAGTAACTATCATCACTGATACGTTAGTTAGCAACAACATTTTTTGATGAAGGAGCAAACTAGTCTTTTATTACTCGCTGACATTCCTGAAAGCATGTGTGGCGTTAACTAATTGAATAAACTTTAACGATATGGACGTAACAAAATAGACTAATTAGCATCACCAACTAGGAGGTCATGGATCATTTGATTAAAAAGATTAGCTATTAGTACTAGTATAATAATGCCCATTCAAATCCATAAGGAAAGTATCCTAGCATAATAACTAAGCTTTGAACAGAGACCTAAAGTCATGCTTCTACCATACAGAAATATAAATCAAGACAGTAACATATAAAAATATGAACCAAGACAATAACATTTTCATTAAACCTCCATACATGTGATTAAGTGGATAAATAAAAATAACCCTCTAAAAATCATAATGTCTAAATCAAAATAAATGTTCTAAGTCGTGCTAACATTCATGCTTATTCTCGTGAGTGTGGCAGGTAGCAGGAGAAAAAAGGTAGAAGAAAAAAGAAATTATCCTAACCAAAATAGAATCATAGTTATGCTTTAAATATTCAGTATGAGAACACACAAAATAAAATAATGAACATGAATTTTCTAAATAAGCAGAGACACTAGACACAGAGTGAGTACATGAACCGAAGTAGAGTCGGATTTACCTTTTTGTGGTGCAGTGAACTGCGGACGTTGGCCTCGAATCTACTCTCTCGTTATGAACAGATCTGAACGAATGAAAAGTTTAAAAGATCCCAAGATTTAGAGTAGTAGTGAAAAGAAAAAGTGTTGTGTATGGTAAGATTTCAAGAATGTTAAAAAAAAAACCCCTTTTTGGCTGAGTGCTTGAGACAATATTTATAGGTGAAGTTGAAACTCTAGGGTTTTGTTTGGGCGGGATTTTGAGGCTAAGGTTTTTGAACTTCAAAACGTCCATTAAAGAACGGTCCAAAATGTGGCAGAAAGAGTCGTTTTCGAGTGTAGTAGGGGGTTCACACGGGTTGAAGTTGAACCTCTGACTTTTGATTTCCTTTGTGTAGAAAAAAATCAGATTTTAAAATGTTTGTTGGCCTCTTATGTTGACTATATTCGAAAGTTGCACGGAAATGGAATGGTCAATCCCCTGCCATGGCTGTGAAAGCTGATTTTGCTTGGAAGAGGAAAGAGATGAGAGAGGGTTTGTTTTGGAGAAAGGTGCTGCTGATATGTTTAGGATTAGGGTTGAGGATTTGGGCTAGAGGTTTAATTTGAAGGGCTTTGGTGAATTGGGCTGAAATCTGGTGGGCTGTTTTGGTTAGGCCTGGCTGTTTGAGCCATTTGTTTGGCTGAAATTTTAGGCCTTTTTCCCTATTCTCCTAGTGCATTCCATTTGCTCCTTTATATCATTAAAATACTAGGATAATAAATTTAATAACTAGCGTAAATAGGATATAATTTAGTATTATAATCTTACTAGTAATTGTAATAAAATGTCATCTGAGTTGTACCTTTTTTATTGGCAAGTGATAAATTAGTAATAATGTAAGATCAATAGTAAAATAATTGTAGATGTAATAATAAAATAAAGTTGTCTATTAATTGTAAAAGTAGCAACAGTGAATTATAATAAGTATTTAGTTTATTAATAAACTTAGAAGCTCGAGGAGGTGGACTGGAAGAGGGAGGGTCAAAATTGAGTGTCAACAACTTGCCCCTCGTTGACCGGAGACGATGTAAGAGTTTTCGGGCAACGAAGTTGACATAATCGACAATTTTGTCCCGACCGATAAATACGACCTCGGGCAAATTAGAACAATATCGGTATAAAAGGACTATGTGTATAAAATGTTTTTAAGATTATGAGGTAGAAGGGATGTTTGAAACGATTATGGGATAGAAGGAATGTTGGAAAATTATTGGGTAGAAGGGATGTTGGAAAAATTATGGGATAGAAAGAATGTTGGAAAATTATGGGATAGAAGGAATGTTGGAAAATTATGGGATAGAAGGAACGTCGGAAAAATTATGGGATAGAAAGAATGTTGGAAAATTATGGGATAGAAGGAATGTTGGAAAAATTATGGCCGAACGCCGGTTTTGAGTTGGAAAATCTCGGGCTCCATGAGAATCAGGACATATGTAGTTCGACATTTATGTTAGGGGAGTGTTATTTTTGGATTTATAACTTTGCGGGCTTGTAGATAGGTGACAAGAATGTTCGAGAATGGAACATATGTTTATAGCCTCCTAATTATAAATGTGGTGCGCAACACACCCATAAGTAGGACTCTACTAGACACGATACGAATTCTCAAAAATTGCCCCAGTGTCGAGTTACGGGGACACTGGGATATAGGAAGGGGTAGGATTATGAAAGAGTTGATTGAATTTAGATTTAATGGTGTATATGAAAGAAAAATTGGAAAAACCCACGTATCACATTTTTTGGACGTGGGCGGAGTTTGAGAGTAGATCCGTGACCTTTGCTAGCGAGTTTGATATTCCTCTTCAGCAAATTTTGCCCCAGTTCACTGCATAAGAGAGAGTTCCACGTTGTGTTACGTCTCGTGTAGATTGTATTTCCTGTCAAAACTTAAAGTAAATAATTAGCAAATGAAGTACATAAAGTAAAATGTAAAAGTAGAATATAAATTGAGATAAATGTGAAGCCCTATGGCTATGAAAATGAAGTTGTGACGAGTTAAAATAATGTATTTATAATCTTGATGTGGTTTCCTCAGTGAACGGTGTGTTGTAATGTCTCAAGAAAAAGTTACTTGAAATTCATGTTAAAATCATCAGTAAAGTCGGGCATAAAGTTATAAAATGCATAGAGAGTGTAAAATGATAATGAATATGAGTGTGAGAATGAGGATGAAGCCGTGTGGCTTATGAGATGATGAGGCCGTGTGGCCAAATGTTGTCTCTGGTTGTCTTCAGGGACTTGAATGATGAATGATGTCGAGAAGACGGAATAATATTTCCGGTTGTCTTTATGTCCGGGATGGATAAATGATGTCCGTAAAATTCGAGGTAAAGTCGTTAAAGTTGGTAAAGTGAATGATAAAGTTATTGATAAAGTAAAGTAATAAAGTAGAGAGTTTGGCTGTAGCCGTTTGAGGCTCGATGTATAGCCAAATGACGTCTCCGGTTGTTTCGGGGATGTGATGATGATTCGTAAAGGATAAAGTCGTTAAAGTGTAAAGTGAATGATAAGAGTGTAGAGTAAAGTAAAGTTTGGCTTGTGCGGATAAAGTGAATAATAAAGTAGTTAAATAAAGTAAAGTCGTTAAAGTAGGTAAAGTGAATGATAAGAGTGTAGCCATTTGGCTTATGCACATGAGGCTGTATAGCCAAATGACGTCTCCGGTTGTCTTCGGGGACTTAATGTTGATTCCTGTAAAGTTCAGGGTAAAGTGGTTAAAGTAGGTAAAGTGAATGATAAAGTAATTGATAAAGTATAGAGTAAAGTGATAGCGTAGCCGTTTGGCTAATGATGTTGATGAGATCGTGACAAGCCAAATTAATGACGTCTTCGATTTTCGACATGTAATCCTGATTTAATTCGCCTTCGATCTCGACAACCTACAAAAACAGGTGTATTTGTTAATAAAGTCATAAAGTTATTGTGATAAAAAATAAAATTAAAGACAAAGTTAGAAATAAAGCCGTTTGGCTTTTAAGGCGAGGCCACGATGAGCCAAATGATGCTTTTCGGCCATGATTGATAGACTTGACTGTTGATCTCGCGGTCTTTTATTCCTGCACTCAAAGAAAAATTCTTAGTTTGGGAGGGGGAGTTGATTCGTGTTGACTCGAAGCTTGACATTGTTGGTGCTCCATTCGTCTTGTTTGTTTGGACCTTGTGATCTCCGTTCAAGCCTCGGTAGATGAATAGTAGTGAAAACAATTGAAAGAAAATGTATCATTTGAAAGATATATATGTAAGTATATGTATATAAGGAAAGATATATATGTAAGTATATGTATATAAGGAAAGATATATATGTAAATATATGTATATAAGTTGTAAAACAATTTTGCCAACTTTTAGATTGTGACACTTCCGAAACAATTGAAACGTCATTTGTCTATAATACTTCCTGTCTGGTAGCCTTAATCTTGTCGATGTCCAACCATTCTCTTGTCTATATCTTTCAAAATCTGCCCCAGTTTTGACTTCGGGAGGGTACACTAAACTTGTGTTGTGGTGTGACCGAACCTTATATGTATAGGAATTGTCCTACGTATCGTAAGGTACATAAAAATGGTTTGAAATTTTCTAATAAAGGGACCGAACCCGATGGATTGCCTACGTATCCCACCAAGGGAATCGGGTGAACGTAGGTTACATAAATGGAAAAAGGTTTGTTGGACTTCTACCTAAATATGATAACCGTATGTCGATAGCCTACGTATCCCACCAAGGGAATCAGGTCAGGCGTAGTTCTCCTTACATACAAATAATAAGGATTTTTTTGGATTTTTTTGTATAATGCAACCGAACCCTATGTGGTTGCCTACGTATCCCCCGAGGGAATCGAGTCGAGCCGTAGTTCGTAATTACATTAAATGAAAGGTTGCAAACTAGGCAATCTAATCTAATGTCATCCTTTGATTTCTTTTTGAATTGATAGCCTTCATGCTTATGTCATTATCTATCGGCTATTTCAATTTCTTCCAAGTGGAATCTTGTCTTGTCCTCGAATTTCTCTGTTATTTTCTCGAGATGTATGTTGTCTTCCGGTTCTTCATAATCGTGTTCGACACGTAAACTTTATTCATTCGTTTCATTATATGTCACAATCATAAAATTGGCAGATTTGATAATTTATATACTAAATAAAATAGAAAATAACAAATAATAGACAGTTAAAGAAAATAAGAAATGCATTCATAGATTTTGCAATTAAGCTTCCAAAAGATGAGGCAAAGCAACAAAAGTTTGGGGCACGATTCAGGCCTCAATTTTTAAAATCGTGCTATTTCAAAAGTTCACTACATGTTCAATCTACCAAGACTCCCGGCGAACCAGGGACGGAGTACAAGTCCAATTCTTCAAAGTCTCTCCTGGTTCGGCACCCCAGATGGTCGGTGTCTTGGTGTTGTGAGTAGTTGTAGAAGTAACCTTCATTGGTGCTTGTCTTGGACCGTTTCCACGGGAGCAACAAAGTTGATGACGTGCCCTTTTCCACCTTTCCAATTGGCATGATGGTTTCCTTTCAAATCCCAATCTTCCTCAATAGTTATTATGTTCACGTTGGCATTTTCGTGAGTAGGTAAAGGGTTGTTGTCCACATTGGGCTGAGCTCCAGTAAGTTGGATCGCTCCTTCCTTAATCAAGGCTTCGATTTTGTTTTTGAGACCATAGCAATCCTCAGTATCGTGCCCAGCAACTCCAGAATGATATGCACAACGCTTGGAACCATCAAACCATCTCGGAATAGGATCGGGAATTTTCCCTTCAATTGGTTGTATCACGCCTGCTGCTTTCAGTCTTTCAAATAATTGAGCCAAGGGTTCAGCGAATCGAGTGTAATTACGGGTATTTTTTATTTCAGGGTTTGAACGGGCTTTAGGTGTAGCATGTGGTCGATTTTGGTAAGTTGGAGCTTGAACGATTGATATGGACGTGGGTTTTGATAGGGGGTGCTCGGGGTTGGTAGTAGTTTGCTTGGGCGTTGTAGACGTGGTAAGGAGTTAGTGGAGCTTGGTGGGTTCAACATATTGGTAAGGGTAGAAAGGTTGTTGTGGATGGTTAAGGTATGTAATGGCTTGGCTTGGCTTATGTCCTTGGATATTCATGACCGTAGACTACATCTTCTTTTTTTCTTTTGGTCCCGTCGATAGAACCAAATTGAATAGCTTTGCTTGCAGCTTGCAAGGCAGTGAGATCCTGAATTTTTCCCGATTTGATTCCTTCTTCTAAGGCTTCTCCCATTCTGACAACTTCTGTGAACTTTTGTCCCATCATGCCTATCATTTTCTCATAGTATATGCCAGCTTGGCATTCAATGAAGGTAGCAGTCATTTCTCTATCACTCATCGGGGGTTGAACCCTGGCTGCTTCTGACCTCCAACGTAGCGCATACTCGCGGAACGACTCAGTTGACTTCTTGGTTACCTTAGTCATGTAGACTCTATCTGGTGTGATATCGGTATTGAAACTGAATCGGTCCATGAAGTCTTGTGCCATATCGCTCCAACCACGCCATTTACGGACATCTTGTTGCGTATACCAAGTAAGAGCCTCACCAGATAAGCTTCTTATGAATAGCTTCATCCTTATATTCTGATCTCTACCTACTCCAACCAGTTTGTCACAATAAGCCCTTAAATGCGTATGAGGGTCTCCTGTTCCATTAAATGTATCAAATTTCGGCGGTTTGTAGCCTACGGGCAAATCAACGTCAGGCTGAACACACAGATCTTCATATTCTACACTCTTGCTTCCCCTAGCAACTTGAAGGTTTCTCATTGCTTCTTTGAGACTGTGGATCTCTTTTAACAATATATCATCCGCCCTTGCTTTTGCATCCTTTTCCATTTCCTCATATTGATCCACCTCGGGTTGGAACCTGACCGTTACTGGGTTGGTAAAGGCTTGTGTTTCCGCTGCATATACCGGAGGAACATATTGCGCATTAGGAGTGACAAAATGTGCCCCTTGTATATGTTGGGTTGGATAAGTTTGGACAGTGGGAGTGTTTTGGATTGGAGGTGGTGTGTTATAAGTGGTATTTATAGGTAGTTGGTTTGGTGGTTTTAGAGGAGTAGTTGTAGGTGGTGGATTAGTGTTAGTGGATAAAGGAACATAAGGGGTGTGAACTAGCGATTGACTTAGTGGGTTGACGGGTGGTGGATTAGGAGTAGCATAGGTGGTGTAGGTGGGTGGTTGACTTTGTGGAGGAGTATAGACGGGCAATGGATTTGGTGGATTTGTGGGGGTGATTGGAGGTAAGTTGTTGTTGGTAGGTGCATTATTTTGTGGAGGGAAATGTTCGGGGACCCGGAGATTCAAGTGATGGAAAACGAGGTGGGTTTGGTGCGACATTTCTAGGTTCAGGAGGTGGACTTTGGAGTGTGATGGACAAATTGGTCAAGTCCCTAACCGATTCAGTTCTCCACGTAGATCCTCAATCTCTTGAGTAAAACTGGCGATATGTTCATCATGTTGAATAGTAGTTCTATGTTCGGAAGTCTCGGGAGGATCACTAGAGATCACGATGTTTTCCAAACCAGTTGAAAGAGATGCGGTTGGATCAGACATAGTAGTTTTCCTTCCTTGAACAACCCAACTACGTCGAGGTAATGCTGACGTCTTTGACCTTGTGAAGTAAGGATGGTCGGCCAGTTCGAATGTCAACACGAATCAACTCTTTTGGGAATAAAAAATAAACAAGAAGAAACATAAAATGCAAATGATATTAGTCTCATAGTAAAATATCTAAGTAAAGTCATGATCACGTAGAGTCAAATAAGTCATGTAGCAAATAATTCATCAAATAAAGGCAAATAAGTTGTCAAGCAAAATGTAAACAAGTATATCAAACAACAATAACGTGTCCTAATATGCATGTGACCTCTTTGTGCCAGAGGTAGGCCTAACATTTGTTTGAAGGGTAAAATGTGCCATAATACGTCATCCCATTGCTCTTGGCTAATTAAACAAATTCTATTTCCCAAAAATAAAGTACAAATGTGGTGTAATATTTATTACATATCAAATGAATACAACATAAAACACTTCCTAAACTAAGCAAAATAAATACAATTTGTCATGTCTAAATTTCAGGCTCCATTTTGTGATGTCCTTGGTTCTCATCAGTTGTTGATCACATACATATTCCAATGTAAAATCCATACCTGTCATAGAAAGGTTAGTCATTCCCTCCCTCCTAAAGTTTAATTAGTTAGAGCAAATGGTCAATATTTAGGCACAATTATCCTTCAAACATGCACATAAAGTATGATTAGTGTCACTTGGGGTCGTGGACCCACTTGGACGTTTGGGTAAAGTCATCTAATGGGCTTAATACACCAAGGGTATTAAACCTCCTAGGTCATGAAATGTATGATCCTAATAAAGGGTGTTGGTTTAGCTCTACTCTAGGTTGACTAAGAGTTGGTTCACTAGACACAAGGTTCCCGAGCGAACAACTCGAGTGAGAAGGCTACGCGGTCACACGAAAAATCCGGACACCTCGCGCATATGCCAACTCTCCTAAAATTTGGGCTTTTGAAAGAAATTTGCGGGTGCATAAAACACACCTCGCGTGTACGTGTGAATTTTCAGAAGTGGAGAAAAATGAAACAGAATGATAGTTTATATCAAAATAGTAACACATACAATTTATATCAAACAAATAATTAATGGCAAGTAAAAACCGTTAACAATAAATAAAGTAATTAAAACAAGCACACAAAGCCTATTTAAACTAAGTCCGTTATGGTTAGAACCTAAGTAGTCCCCAGCGGAGTCGCCAAGCTGTTATACCCCATTTTAACCGGAGTCAAAATGGTTTACAACATTCCGGTAATTCCGGGTTAATTAAAGTTAAGGAGTCGCCACCTAATTATTTATGGTGAATTAGGACACCTAAAGTTGATTAAAGTAATTGTCTAAAGTTAACTCCGTTTTAAAGTCTACGAAACCAAATGATTCTAGGTAAGGGTTCAATTAATCTAAAGGGAAGGTATTAAGCATCCTTTAAGATCCATTAACAATGGTTAGCCGGTCGGACTTAAGTTTGAGAAAATAGAGACTGATTGTAGTATACAAATGTGGAAGCATTTTTAAAAATAAAAATATCATATGAAAAGTAGTGAACTCAATTAATTTTAGGAAAAGCGTTTGTTAATCTTTGTAAACACCTGTAGGCTTTCAACTTGAGAGGAAAAGGATTTTGGATTCTGTTTAAGGCCCAAAATGGCTTAGTTTAGCAAAAACGTACATCATTACAAAGCTTTGATTGAGAATTCCATTCCGGGAAATTGCATTTAAGTTTTGAAGAAATTCAAGACTTTCTGAATTGGTCTTGAAAATTGTAAGAAACATGTTCCAAACATTGGAAAGGGGCTAAAGTCAAAAAGTTCTCTTCTAAAACTAGTTTGCATTTTTATTCTCAAAATAAGATAACGTTTAGTGTGTCAAATTTGTGATACTTTGAAGCATATCTTTTCCTTTCTGACTTAATAAAAAGTGCCAAACCTACAAGAGGAACAATTAAACTCCACTTGATTTAAGACCTAAATTTGCTGATTAAGACTTGGTGAAAGTAAAGCAATTAAGCATTGTCTAATAACCACACAACTAAGGTAAAATGTTAGTCACACCAAACAAGTAAACAAAACAAACAATAAATAATCGAAAGCCAAAATAGGCTCCGAAGAAGACTTGATTATTTCGTGGTTCGCTTTTAAGCAATGTAAAGCTGGAAACGATCGAGGATGTGGAGGCTCCATACGGTAGCGGCATTGTTGAGTTTCAAAGTGAAACTCTTCGGCTCCGGTATGTCATGCAAAATAATAAAAGAGACGTGGTTAGAAAAGAAGTGTAATTTTTCCATGAAAAGAGTAATAGAGAGTAACTATCATCACTGATACGTTAGTTAGCAACAACATTTTTTGATGGAGCAAACTAGTCTTTTATTACTCGCTGACATTCCTAAAAGCATGTGTGGCGTTAACTAATTGAATAAACTTAAATGATATGGACGTAAAAAAATAGACTAATTAACATCACCAACTAGGAGGTCATGGATCATTTGATTAAAAAGATTAGCTATTAGTACTAGTATAATAATGCCCATTCAAATCCATAAGGAAAGTATCCTGGCATAATAACTAAGCATTGAACATTACAGATTGTCAAAGTCATGCTTCTACCATATGAAATATAAATCAAGTTAAGAATATATAAAAATATGAACCAAGACAATAACATTTTCATTAAACCTCCATACATGTGATTAAGTGGATAAATAAAATAACCCTCTAAAAATCATAATGTCTAAATCAAAATAAATGTTCTAAGTCGTGCTAACATTCATGCTTATTTCTTAGTTAGCGGAGAGAAAAAAGGTAGAAGAAAAAGAAATTATCCTAACCAAAATAGAATCATAGTTATGCTTTAAATATTCGCATGAGAACACACAAAATAAAATCATGAACATGAACTTTCTAAATAATAACGATGCACTAGACAGGAGTGAGTACATGAAGAAGTAGGTCGGATTTACCTTTTTGTGGTGCAATGAACTGCGGACGTTGGCCTCGAATCTACTCTTTCGTTATGAACAGATCTGAACTAATGAAAAGTTTAAAAGATCCCAAGTTTTAGAGTAGTAGTCAAAAGCTAAAGTGTTGTGTATGGTAAGATTTCAAGAATGTTAAAAAAACCTCCTTTTACTGTGAAAGTTTGAGACAATATTTATAGTGAAGTTGAAACTCTAGGGTTTTGTTTGGCGGGATTTTGAGGCTAAGGTTTTGAATTTCAAAACATCCATTAAAGAACGGTCCAAAATGTGGACAGAAAAGAGTCATTTTCGAGTGTAGAAGGGGGGGGTCAGTTGGGTTGAAGTTGAACCTCCGACTTTTGATTTCCTTTGTGTAGAAAAAAATCAGATTTTAAATGTTTGTTGGCCTCTTATGTTGACTATATTCGAAAGTTGCACGAAATGGAATGGTCAAAATCCCCGCCAGGCCGTGAAAGACGATTTTGCTTGGAAGAGGAAAGAGATGAGAGAGGGTTTGTTTTGGAGAAAGGTGTTGCTGATATGTTTAGGATTAGGGTTGAGGATTTTGGCTAGAGGTTTAATTTGAAGGGCTTTGGTGAATTGGTCGTTTGGGTTTTGGTTAGGCTTCTAGTTTGAGCCATTTGTTTGGCTGAAATTTTAGGCCTTTTCCCTATTCTCCTAGTGCATTCCATTTGCTCCTTTATATCATTAAAATAATAGGATAATAAATTTAATAACTAGTGTAAATAGGATATATTTAGTATTATAATCTTACTAGTAATTGTAATAAAATGTCATCTGAGTTGTACCTTTTTTATTGGCAAGTGATAAATTAGTAATAATGTAAGATCAATAGTAAAATAATTGTAGATGTAATAATAAAATAAAGTTGTCTATTAATTGTAAAAGTAAATAGTGAATTATAATAAGCATTTAGTTTATTAATAAACTTAGAAGCTGTGATGGTAGGAATAGGGAGAAGTCAAAAATTGAGTGTTAACACACACTTGCTATATCTTGAGGTAACACAGTGCCCATTGTTACTTATATATGAGCTATGCCAACTTCTGTAAAATTAATACAACAAACTTTACATCGAAACTCATAAACCATACGTATGGATATATAAGCGTATTTGCTAAGGATAACGCAGCCGAGTCTGGCTGCCATAATGGTCGTACACAAAATAATAGATGACGGTAACTACGTAACATTCCAACTATATACAACCCAGTCTGAGAACTCATATGGAATATAAATTTGTGAAAAAGACGAGTTAAGGCCACACCATACCCATATATCCATATCAAGATAGCATACCAAAAGGGCTTCTGACTCAGGAACGAATAAGCCCCACCCATCGCGGTTGAGGGAGGTCCTAACGTCCGGATCAGATCGTCGATTACCTGAACCTGCGGGCATGAACGCAGTGTCCACAAGAAAGGACGTCAGTACGAACAACGTACTGAGTATGTAAGGCATGTATAAATACATAATGAAGAAATAAGAGAGCGTAAGATGAAGGGATAACCTGTAACTGATTGCCTCTTAAGGCGGAGTCATGCATGCTAACTTTTATATTAAAACAACATCATATCATATATATATATATATATAAACTGTCACGACCCAACCCCGTAGGCCGTGACTAGTGCCCGAGCTGGACACTCGTACACACCCATTAACCAGAATCAGCATACAAATAACTTATACATATACAAAGGTCAGACGTCGTCTCAACGCGTCGCACATAAACATATATAGTTGAGAAGCCGCAAGGGCTATCCTAAACACAACATCCCAAAATATATACATACGCAAGTCGATAAAGTCGCCACGGCGAATGGGACCGCCTAAAACATAAATCACACAACACATAATCGAACAATAACTATTCACAACCCACACATATGTCTACAGAGACTCCTCTAAGAGTAAACAATGGTATCATATGACGGGACAGTGGCCCCGCCTCGGCACCCCCCCGAATCGACGCACATATACAAAAGCGAAAGAGTCCGTACCAATATGGGCTCCGGGTATAAAGGGAGCGCTCCAAGATAGCGAGAATGGATATCCTAAGCCGCGCATCACCAAATCGAGCGTCCGTACCGCGGGTACGAAACGGCAATTTCGAAGAAGCGGGTCAAGACGGAATATACCGAGTATATAAAGCGAGATACAAAAGACGGTATAACCAAAGTAAGAAGTACGTAAAATGCATTAATATCCAGTAATATCAAAATGCTTACCTTTGAAACACAAACATGCATATTAATATCACATATATACATACAAATATATCCGGCCCATTATAGGACGCGAACATGGTCGCCACCTTGCACGTGGTTTCATAACACGTCACGCATCTTGCGAGAACCGCATAACTTCCGTAACACATCATGCTCCTTTAACACAACATAACTCCGTAACACATCATACTCCAAAACACATCATACTCTACGAGAACCACTGACATAACTCCGTAACACATCATACTCAGAACACATCATACTCGAACCACAAAGATAACTCCATAACACATCATACTCCAGAACACATCATACTCCGTAACACATCATAACGCCATATAGATATCACGGAGAACCCGTCCCTATAGTGAGGGACTGAGAAAGATGCAAAATGTAATGCACACACGTAATGGTAAATAGTCATATGTATATAAATTATCCTTTGAGACTCAATAGATAAGTAAGTAATCAACGCCGAGGGTTAAGACGATAGTCATGTTAAGTTCTTTCAAAATGTCGTTAGAACTATACAAAAGGAAAGTCTCGTGGACCATGGACATGTATCAAACCAATCCGAGCCCGCCATGAAAGTTACGGACGTATTAAGCTTTAGGACCCTCTACGAACGTATCAAAGCGATCCGAGCCCGTCTAAGTGAAAGTTAGGGACCTTATTCAACATAGAATCCTTTAGGAACAAGAACTCTTTTATGCAACATTTACTATCCAATCATACAAAAGACACAAGGGCCATAGCTCGACTATATTAGGAATGCTAACATCAAAAAGTAACAAGAATCGTAGACATGCTCGATCTTAGAATGAGTTACCCAAGGCTCGTATCATATCTTACTTACATCAAGACAGCCAACATCAAACTCGCGCCAGGCCCGGGTAGGTCTCTCCAAGCTT